>NW_015542331.1:0-5851 GCF_001515605.1 Sinocyclocheilus anshuiensis | reverse complement strand
TCTCCACTTCACTAAACCTCCATTAAACCTAGAACTCTACACGACAATACAACGCTTTAAATAATAATTGAACACTATAAACTGTAAAGAAAAAAAAGTATCATATCTGCAGGAAAGAAAGAAACTCTTGAGTGAATGAGGTGAAGATGGAGTTAATGTTTGACAACATGGCTGCTCGCTTTCATCTCTTCATTCCTCTAATGTACAGAAATTAAGTCTTAATCCTAGTTAATTTCTATATAACATAGAACACATATAGATTTTGGGGTTACTTCTATGTGGATTGAGCAAACGCGTCTGTTCCTGCAGCTGAAACCGTTTCCGTTCAGCGAAAACAACAAACACCAAACATCCTGAAACTTCTTACTGAACATCAGAGGTTCATAAGAGATTTCAGCTCTTCGTGTGTATTTGTGTTTAGTTGTGTTTCCGCAGGAAGTCAGAAAGAGAAACTCAAACACGATATTAAAATGCACTGACAAAAATACCATGTTTTTGAACATGGACCATCTCTTTAAAGTAGTACTTTGGAATAGTTACATCGTTTACAAGAAAGTACTATTGTAGTACCACCATACAGTGATCGAATCACCACAGTACTTTATGGTACTGAAATTCATGTACCATGGTATTTATTTACATGGTGATATTTCAGTGTATTTCCAAAAATACCATTATGCCATGTCCAAAAACATGGTGGTTCTATGGTACTGATGTACTCTATATGCTCATTTAATCCCATGGTATGGCCATGGTACTTTTTGTAAGAATGAGGAAAATTAATCATTTGTGTTGTTTTCTGTTTGGCTGATCTGACATTGAACTTTGAGTTCTAGATTAGTAATTAAGCCACTTCATTAATAAACAGTGAAATTTTATAGCCTATACTTATATAAAAGCACTTATAGAAAAGTAGCGTACTATGGTGGTGTGTACCATAGTGCTAAATTGTTACCATTATGTTATGTGGTACTTGGAAGAATACAGTGCTGCTACCATGATGCTGGTGTCTTAAATACCATGGTACTTTTTTAAGGGGCTGTAACTTGTGCTCTAGTGAGACATGATCCAAGACAGAGCAATATATCAAATTATAAAGGAAGATTATGAGAACAGACAAGTGTTTTTCTATGGAATAGGACACAGTAAGACCAGAAAAAGAAGTCAAAACTGATGTGATTATCTGTGATTTTGCAAGATCATATTTGTGCATGTTCGTACCAGACCAGAAAGAGCTGAAGTCATCACCAAGGCAAAAATAACCACGAGAGTGTCTTCATGCCAGTCAGTACTTTTGTATGTGTGTATGAGTGTGTGTGCCCGAGTGAATGGGGCCCCTGCTGCTCGCTGCGCTTTGGTTTCTTAAAACAAAGTGTTTGAAATCCATTTATTCAAGTGACCTGAGTAAAAGCTCCCTTACACACACACACACACACAGACAGAGGTTGACAGAGGTTTGAGATCCGGAATCTTTGGAATGTTTGTCCCCCTTGTCGGATTTTCTGCCTACCTGCTACACACACACACACACACACACACACGTCCACATTTACAGTGCCATTCAGACAGACTGATGGCCTTTTCCAGAATTAGGACGTCATAAAATAATCATACGAACTGGCAGACCCTAAAAGGTGTGTGTTCATATATCGATTGTGACATCATTGTTCAGTCTGCAGAACATCTAAAACTTTTAAAGGGGCAGTTCTGCCAAAAATGAAAATCCTGTCCTCATTTAGGGTATGTTTACTGGACAATGATTTGCTACTACAGAACTGAAAGGTTTTTATTTGAATCTTTTTGAGATGACAGTGTTGTCAAAACAATCCCTAGCTCACACTGATCCATGCAAAAGACGAAAACACTGTATTATGCATGCCAGGCCAGTAGTTGGCGATGTCACTTTATAAAGAAGCTCGCGCATGAACACGTAATGGGCGTGATTTTAGGGTATTCACCAATTTGCATTTTTATAGTTTACGTGGAGATGATAATCTTATTGTTTTCCAAAACATACAATTTGAAACCCCTTTTCAAAAGTTTGCATTTTCAGGCCCCTAAAACCCCATTATGTAAATTGTTGCATAAAAAGTTTTCAGTTTTTACTTGAAAACAGTGTCTTTTAAACTGACCCTCAGTTGTTCCTAATTTTATTCTTTCTGGTTGAAATTGAGTTCCATAGTTTTTTTTTCCCAAGCTATGTAAGTCAGTGGCTACTGACAACTGTTTGCTTATCTACATTCTTTAATTCTTTAATTAAATATTATGTTTTGCGTTCAACAGAAGAGAGAAATTCATACTGGTTTGGAACAACATAAGGGTGAGTAAATGATGATAAATTTTAGATTTTTTGGGTGAACTATGCCTTTAACACATTGCTGAAATGTTACTAGGTTGAATCAGTGGAGGTTTAATCCAGATGCACCTGTTTATGACCTCATCAGAAAAAAAATTGTTGGCCTTTATTTATGCTTAAGTTTATTTTTTCATGATGATGATGTTGGCTGCCATTGTGTGCTTGGTTCTGGAAGCATATTATCCATTTATTTTCTTCATAGGAATTTCCAATCATTCTTAAAAACGTTTTTGTTTACATAATGTGTGTACTGTGTATATTTATTATATATATATATATATATATATATATAAATACACATATGCTTGTATATATATTTCAGAAAAATATGTTATGTTTGTATATTAAATATATTTATATATAATATAAATTATAAGAATATAAATATATACATGTAAATATTTTCAAAATATATACTGTATGTATGTGAATTTATACATAATAAATATACACAGTACACACATATATTATGTAAACAAAAACTTTTATTTTGGATGCGATTAATCGCGATTTTTATATACATTTATGTTTGTGTCTGTTTGTATATGTGATGTTTTATTTTTGTTGTTTTGATATTTTTTGGAGTGAAATTGCTGCAAAAATTATGTTTATTTCATTTAAATAATCATGGATGGCACCAGTAGTAACCAAAAAAAAAATCAACGTCTTATTCTTATCTTTTGAGTTTGTGGTGAAATAGAGCCGGATGTGTTTTTGACAGCTTTCATTAGTTACCCTGCATTTCAGTGTGTTTAACTTCCAGGGCTTTCGGCTTTATTTGTCTCTGTACAAAATGCAAATAGAGCTGATGCCAGTCCTGTGAAACACAAACACACACAATCTCTCCTGTGCTCCGTCACGTCTCTCTCAATGGATGTGACGTCTGAGTTTGATCTTATTTTTGTGCACAAGGACATTGAGCCACATGAGAGAAAGACGCTGACGGAGAACAGAGGAGCTTCTGAAAGGCAGATGAGGGCCGCTGTCTGCGGGAACCGTCCGAAGGCTTTTGTTGATCTCCCTAGAGGAGATATTCAATCATTCGCTCCACGTCACGTCACAGAGAAACTGATATGAGCTGGCAGAGGAAGAAAAGAACACAAACTCCTCCAACTCAAAAGAAATATCTTCAGATGATTAATTAAGACAGTTATTAGATGCTATATATACACAGTATTTAAGCACACATGCTGTGTAAACAGGCAGATGGAGCTGTCAGTTGTGGTCGTCATAGCAAATGTTACTGTGGTAAATGTTTCCATAACACACAGTCATACAGCGCTGCTACTGTAGAGACTTTCAGACTAGCTGATGAATGAATCATTTTTATCATGATGCCACACAGTTATTCTGACAGGTGGAAACCTGTTTCAGGCTGGTTGACAATGTCGGGAGGGTGCTTGAGTTCTTGAAATCCAATGTTTTATTGA
This sequence comes from Sinocyclocheilus anshuiensis, assembly GCF_001515605.1. Taxonomy (NCBI): domain Eukaryota; kingdom Metazoa; phylum Chordata; class Actinopteri; order Cypriniformes; family Cyprinidae; genus Sinocyclocheilus; species Sinocyclocheilus anshuiensis. The sequence continues at coordinate 2,065 of NW_015542331.1, read as the reverse complement.
TTATGTAAATGTGCTTTATTGCTTAAACCATTTAGTGTGCTGTGATACTTCAACATTACCATAGTCATCTGAAGTCAATTTGTCACCAGTGTGACGTTATCTAGTTGCTAGATGAGGTTTTGTTGAAATTGCAAAACTTCTTGTGAAAGTCTTGCCAGCATCAGTTAAGATGGTTTGATCATTATAAACAAATCAGTAATGTTTTGCAACATGGCCTTTACACTATCCTGTTATTATTGTAAACAATATAATATATTCTAATTTGATATAATTTTTAAATATTATAAAACACATGTTTTTGTATATGTGTATAATATTATACTATTGTTACTTAAACTATTACTAATTTTTACATTTTTTTTATACACACACGCTATTGCTACAAATATACCCCAGCGACTTAAGACTGGTTTTGTGCGCCAGGGTCACATATCATTTCTAATTGTTTACATAATTTTTAATTGTTAATATGCATATTTATATAATTCAAACATATATGTATCGATTACAAAATATATGTATATATTATAATTGTATATAATTTTTTATTATGTGTGTGTGTATAAGCAGTAATATGTATTTAAATTTTATTATATAATTTATTTTAATTTATTATATTAAATGACATTTTAAATATTGCAAACATAATTGTATGATATATTTAGAATATATTAAAAGTATATGTAGAATATAATTTATATTATGTTATTATATGTATTTTATTTTATTAATTATATCATATTATATTACATTTGTGTGAAAGATTTTCAGCATATTTCTTTTTATACAAATAAGGGAATGTGTTGCTATAATATCATTTTGTGTGTGTGTGTGTGTGTTGGCTCTATTAAAAATGTTGGCATGTCAAGTAAAAAACATTTTTGTTGAGCTTTGGACTGTAGCCGTTGTTTCATAACTGCTCACTGCAGTGAACCAATAATATCTGGCAGTGTTATTAATAACTGGCTGTAATATTAATATCTGACAGCATTAGTCAGTGTGAGTATAGCAGCAGAATTCTGTTCTGTTCGGAGGGGACGTGATGTCTGAAGTAAATGAGCGGCTCTACTCTGGGTTTGGGTCTGAACTCAATGCGGGTATGAATGGAGGTTCCAGAATGAACTGCATCAGCACAGGCTAAAATCTGCCTGACCCCACACACACACACACACACACGCCTCATATGGTGCCTTTACATAATTGTTTTCCACTTATGGTGTGTGAGTGAAAGGTCATGTGTTTGGGCGGCTGACAGGAATAGTAAACTCACTGCCGCCCGTCTGTGTGACTCCTACTCTTCTTCCACTTTGAGGGTGTTTGTGTTTGTGTTTGTGCTTGTGCAGAGACTGTGTGTTTGAATTAATTGTGAACTCCAGCAGCAGTTTAATATGAAATGAAGCTGCTGTTGTGTGTTGATGATCATGATAAAGAATTATAAATGCATTGGAGAAATGGAGGGTGTTGATGCATCAGCTGTCATTATGGTGGGTTTCTTCACCTCAGCCCATTTCTCTTGAGAACTGTGTGCTGTTTGTGGATTCATGCTTTGATTGTCAGTTTAGTCATTTGTCTTAAAATAGAAACAGAATCAGCTCATTCCTGTATCTTATGCATGGCAACACCTGTTTGATTCCCACTGAACGCATCAACTGTTAAAATGGATCGCAAAGTTACTTTAGATAAAAGAGCCTGCATGTTATATGCATGTATATATATTCACGAGTTCGCCTGCCCATTCAGCCCTGCCAGATAATGGTAAACGAACTTGGCTTGCTGTCCGCGAAGGAGGCTCGAGCTCTGAGTAATTTGACCTTACCCCCTAGGATGGTAGGTTGCGGAGGAAAAAGAGAAGAATTTATAGGAGGTGAAGGGGTGGTGGAGGGTTGCCGGAAGAATTGTCGCTGGAACAGACCAATAACTGCTGCTTATATGCGGTGATTGACAGGACTGGATGATTAGGCTCCTCCCGAACCTGCATTGGGAACTTATATATATGATATATTATTTATATATATAATTATTGTAAATTATATAATATATATATATATATATATATATATATATA
>NW_015542330.1:460675-469460 GCF_001515605.1 Sinocyclocheilus anshuiensis | reverse complement strand
TTCATATACATTTCCCTTTGTAACCCAGACTCAAATTGTATAATCTATTTCCTTGCATCATAGACCGTTTGTTAAAACAAACACCTTTGCACCAATCTATTTAAGTTTGTTGTTATCGACGACGACTTTATCTATCTAATCTCATCCTGAACATCAATCTCATCACCGAACTTTAGCCTGAACTTTTGACAAAGTTCACACTCGCAGGTGCACGTCGTAAAATAAATGCATAGGACACTCCCCTTTGATCAGTGAACTGATTACTTGACACAACAACAAAGTTCACAACGCCAGATCCCTCAAAAACTCATTAGTTTGCAAATGAGTTGCGACCGTGCAAACTGTCTTAGATATTTACAACCTTTTGAAACACAGTACACTGATATGGACGCTTCAGTGTTCACACAAACCCCAGACACCCAGCACCTTTCTAGTTTCATTGCACTGCGTGAGACGAACTATTTACATTTCGTACCGTGTTGTAAAAACCTTAGACGTTTAATCACGTGGAGGAGGGGGGGTTTATGAGGGGCAATAAATCAAACTTTTTGTCATATAGTAGCCTATACTCTCTCTGCCCTTTCAAGCTCCCACTCTGGTATAGCCGCTTCTAAAACTCCGGCTATGTTAGTTCCAGTGTGTGACTCAAAAAGTGGGTGAGTCTGAAGCATGAAACTTTTAATTTCCCACTCCGTGGTAATAACATGCGCCGTGACTGTAATATAGCTCTGACAAGCCCGCGAAGTCCACCCGTCAGTCGTTATTGCCACATTCTCTGATTTTTTCAGACCGTCGACCACCTTTGCTTTAGCTCCGCAGTACAGGTCTGGAACTACCTTTTGACTGAAGTGTGGGCGTGACGGAATATAGTACCTGGGCTCCATTACCCTAACCAATTCGCGAAATACAACATTGTCGACCACAGAAAATGGTCTCATGTCTTTTGCAATAAAAACTCTGATGCATCTGGTTATTTCTTGAGCTTTCGCACTTGACTGAGACCATGTTGCAGCAAAACTGCGTTGTATAGATGTTTGGCCTTCTTTCACCCTTTTTGTCGCAGGAGTTTGTTGTTGTGATTCCGTTTTAAATGGCACATCATATTCGAAGTGTTTGACGTTGTGTATGGCAGTCTTGTTTTACAGTGTTTACAAACAGTTTGTGTTTTGTCTGTAATTTTTTTACCGTCGTCCTGTCGCGTGACTGGAAAACCAAAATGCTGTCAGACGTCAGACTTATAAGAAGACGGGGCATCTTCAATTTCAGTTTCAGCCAAACTCATGTTGTCCTACTAATGTTCAGTTTAATCGATTTCTGCAACTGCGAGGAAAGCACACACGACGCTGTTGCAGAGTAGGTCACGTCGGCAGCTCAACCGATAGGATTAGACTGCCATCATATCGTAAAAGTATCGCCACCACTCTACGATACATATCGTAACATTTTTGCATCGCAAAATATCGTACTGTGATATATCGTTACACCCCTAATAAATATTGATAAGGAACTTAGTAAAGCATGTATTATGTATGAAAAAATCTGTTACTTATTGCACTGATATACTGGGAAATTTCACTGTTTGTATCACTCCACTCATTCCAGACAGGCTGTCAGTCTGTGTATTAGTAGTGCAGACTTCCAGTGATTGTTTCTGTAGTTACATCATTACGCCAGTAGGTGGCAACAAGTGACAGTCTTTAAGAGTAAGTCATTTGCTTCATTCATTCAACTGATTTATTCGAAAACACTAACGATACAAGTGCCTGTTGTTACTAATGAGTCACTGAATCATTCACTCAACTGATTCGTTTTAAAACACTGATTCAGGAACCAAACACATTACTGTGGCATTTAAACATGTTATGGTCTGTGTTTGGAACAATTTTTGTGGTTGCAATGATTTACAAACCAACTAAGAATACTGTGTATACTGTTCAATATTATTAACTTCTTTAACTGTTGTATAAAACACTATCACAATCACATGCACAATCACACGCTTTTAGTCTGGATGTTAGCATGGCTCAAGTCATATTGCATATATAATAACGTACATTATCACATGCGCTCTAGAATACTTCATTCTGATTGGCTAAAACTGTAAGGTTAAATATTATTGTATATAACTGGATAAACCATATTCCTACATATCTGTACTAGTTTCATGTCTCTCATATAACAGGGTCCTTCTACTAATGCAACAGAATTTAAACTCAAATATTTAATGTACATTTATTTAGGTATCTGCTAAACTAGTATGTCAGAAGTATAATGTAGTCAATATTGCGAACTTAAAGGTTTTTTTTCTGCTTAGTATCAAGGCCATAATCATTCTGTCTGGGTTTATTTTGCGATAATGACTGTCTGACTATACATTATCCTTTACATAATTGCACACTGCAATGTATCATCAAGGTGAAAATGTTTCTTTATCAACCTTTTCCATTGCTGTGGCAAACATGCATTTTACCTTTCATTTTCTGCTTTAAAATTCACAGATGGATGAGGTTAAAAATAGCTCAGTGTAATCTCACATTCACAGCTTCTGGTATGCAGGCCACTTTCTATCAGTGTCACATCTAGTGTACGTGTGTGGTGGGTGTGTGTGTGTGTGTGTGTGTGTGTGTGTGTGTGTGTGTGTGTGTGTGTGTATGTGTGTGAGTGTGTGTGTGTGAATAGGTGAAAGATCCTGTAAAAGATGACAGTGTCCTCACTCTGACCTCTACATCCAGACACTGAGCTCCAACTGGGTCTGTCCTGCTTTCAACAGGGAAACAGCCCTGGGCCCGTCCCTGAACCCGAGAGGTTAGTTTGGGTTAAATCAGGATTGTGTGTGGCTTGATTTGAACCTAATCACAGCCCAACTGGACATAGTTCAGGGGGGAAAATATAGCATGTATTTTTCTGATATATGCAATTGCTGAAATATAAAATCAAATGATTGTAGAGAGTAATATAACAGAAGCTTCGTGTTCCTATAATCATAAATTATTACGGATACTATATGATTGAAATTAAAGTACATTTCTGTAGCATAAGGAACCAAGCTTTTCTCTCCTCCTATTAAACTGTACACTTAAACAGTACAGTAATATATTAATATTATCATTAAAAACAAATCACCAGCTGCAGGCTGTAAACCTCTCACCATAACTCATTGCTCTAGTTACCTCCAAGGTCACTCTGTCTAATATTACAGGAAATGTGACTGCAATTTACCAGGTTATACCAGGCTCTGTAGAACAGCCACTTGATAAAAAGAGGTTGAAACAATGGAGAAATTGTTCTGAATGAAGAAAAAGCAGCTCTTTTGTTCCAGGAGTTGCAGAAATAGCTTTGCAAACCCTGAGGCAAGCTTTGCATGCATTTATTTTTTCGATTGGAAAGGTGTTGAAAGTACATTTGGACTGTTACTGCACCTCAAACATGCACAGGTACATCAACATCTTCTAATAATGAGTCTCTAGTGAAATGCACAAGAGTGAAATGCACCAGTGTGAGATATGCTGTAATACACACAGCAAACATTAGACCAAAAAAGAAAAAAAATGCAAGCATTTATTTAAAAATGGACACTAAAGCTACTATATATTCACACACAAACTATTTTTAAACAAGCAAGCAAACTGAAAATAGTCAATATCACTGTCTAGCGAGAGTGTAAAACAACCTACACTGAACAGAATTCATTGTGGACATTATGTAAGACTCAAAGGTCAATGTGTCTGCGTTCAAAGCTAGCAGGCCACTATCTGACAGAACTCATATATGGTGAAATATTGACTCGTCTCCTTTAACCACTCATTAGAGAAACAGCACTGCAGTATTATTGGATTAAAACGCTACAAAAAAGCAAATAAAACGCAATTAGACTGTCATTGTTATTGACTCCTTCTATCTTTATCCGAGGGAGTTTTAGGGTATTCTCTTCAGACAAACAAATTAAAAGTATTGAGTGGATTACCATGTTAAATAATGGGATTATCACAAAGCTTGTATTTGAATATACCGTCAGATGTCACGTTCAGTAGGTGCTTATCTTATTGGTGTTTATCTGGAATGTACACAACCCCAGTAAACAATAGATTAGGGTTAAACTTTCTGAACTAGGCCATCAACAAATCAAGCATTGATTAATCAAACTGTGAGAGTTATGGTCATCTCATCATCTCACTAGCTGAAAAAAAGAAATCTAGATGCTAGGTATTGAAATTGAATAGAAAAATAAATACAAAAATTTTAAATGTAATTTTAAATCATGTTCTAAAAATGTCATTTTAATAATACCTTGTTACAAATAACTTTTTGCAATTGTATCATTGTTTTTATGTTATTAATCGTTAGACTGAATATTGCATTTTCAATTTTTACGTTTTTTAATTAATCATGATTATCAAATTATAGACTCCTTTATCAATATATCCTTGATCATGATCGATTGATTTATTTAATTTATTGATTTATTAATTGATTTACTGATATCTAAAATATATGTAGAACCATCTAAAAGATCTGTAACATGAAATCCTTGGAATTTTCCTTAGAATTCAGAGCAATACATTCTAGGACAAAGAACTCATTCAAAACATCTGAAAGCGGAATATAAAAAGGTAAACAAAGTCAGGCCGAGGTGTTAGTAAATGCATCGCAGCCAACCGAGAGCATGTTGCGGTCAAAACCAAGAATCAATAATTACAGTATAATAATGTGAAGCCATTCCAACGGTCATTAAAGGCATATGCAGCTGCCTTATTCCTGAAAGAAGCATTCATATGTTCTGGCAAAAAAATACCTTTAATAAAAAGCCCTATAAAGAGACTAATCACTACCCAGTGCATTACCTAACCAAACATGTGAAAAAGAGAAAACAAGCTGTTATTTGTATAAACGGCTATTTTATTGGGGGTTACAGTACAGTGAAGATTCCTTCTGGATGGAAAGATCTAGATTTCTAGGTTACAAGAGAATAAGTTGCCCATAAATACCAGTAGGAAATGGTAAAGGTCATAAAACGTACAACTGAAACAAAAAAATAAACAATATTTGGTCATATGCTTTAGTATTAAGACCGCAGATAAATAAAGACAATGTAAACATGTTTCTTAAATTTAATTTCCTCCACTTCCCTGGAGGAACTCAGACAATGAAAACAATCCAAGTGCATAAGTCAGTCAATTTCCTGCTGCAGGCCGCAAAAATCCAAACATGTCCTCAACAGCCATTAGTGAAGAAAAACACTGACAGTCTAGAACTAATTGTAACTGAAATACTTATTCTAGTATTGATGTATGGAATAGAGGTCTTCACGGGTCCAAACATTTGTGAATTGAAGAGACCCATAAATGTGCTGCACGGAACCGACCCGGACCCGTATTTTATTTGAAAGTGGGACCTGAACCCGTGCAGACCCGAAAAATGCCTTAAATGTACTACCCGGACCCGACGCGGACCCGACCATTATTCGAAAGTTGGACCCGAACCCGGCTGGGAAGACAAAGACCCGACTGCACCCGATCGGCACATATTGCACAGCAAACTGCTATTAAAGGTGACATATTATGCCCCTTTTTACAATATGGAATATAAGTCTCTGGTGTCCCCACAATGTGTCTGTGAAGTTTCAGCTCAAAATACTCCACAGATCATTTATTATATAATTTTGAAAATGCCTATTTTGAGTGCAAGCAGAAACGCGCTGTTTTTCGGGCCTGTGTCTTTAAATGCAAGTTACTGGGTTAATCTTTTTCACGTTTCCTTGGTTGGTAGATGCACCAGGGACCTGATTATAGCACTTAAAACCTGGAAAAGTCAGATTTTCATGATATGTCACCTTTAAGTCAATAAACAAAAACAAAAAAAACTTTTTGCCTTAACTACTGTTAGTAGCCTTCTCCCTGACTGCGATGCATACAATCCTCCTTGCAAATACATTTCTATCCATGTTAAGGGCTTAACACCCTTAACACACACTGAAAGCGAAAATTCGGTGCAATGACGCTTTTGAAATGAAACAATAGATCCCTATGGGGCTATTCACACCAGGCGCGATCATTTGCGGTGCGAAAAAGCGAGGATTTTTTTTTTCGTCCTGTGTCGATTTTTTCCCTGTCGCTCCACGATGAAACAGGCCATCCGATCAGATTTGATCTTAGATCACATGCCCAGAGCAGCTGCTGTTGCACAAAAGGGTGAGAGTCATGGCGCTGTTTCGAAAACCAGTGTAAACAAACACCGAAGAAGAGTATAGAAAAGAGAGTGGATGCCGAGTTCTCTGGGTTCGGGCTCTATCCCGAGCTCGGAGCCCTCCCTCTGGACAGCACGCCAAATTTTACACACATCCTAATTTTACAAGTTGCAAGTTACAAAACACATGCAAAGTGCTGACTGACACTTATCACTGGCGGGTGCGGTGTTCTCCAATCGACATTTTAACTCCCAATTTTGAGTTTATATTTTACAATTCTTACTTTTTATTAGCAATATATAAACTCAGATAATAAACTATAAATTCACAATTCTGAGAAAAAAGTCTGAATTGCAAAATATAAAACTCAAAATTGTGAAAAGAATTTCACAAAATTGCGAGAATAAAAGTCGCAAATACTATTATATATTTCTAAATTTCTGATTCTGTGGTGGAAACAAAAACAGACTTGCAAGATGAAAGCTCAGAATTGAAAAAAAAGGCAGAATTGTGAAAAAAAGAAGCAATTACCTTTTTGTATCAGAAACGGGAAAAAATGGAATTGGGAAATCTAAACTCAGAATTATGAGAAAAAAAGTCAGAAATTGCGAGATGTAAACTCAGAATTCTGAGAAAAAAAGTACGAATTATGAGATTTAAACTCATAATTGCAAGAAAAAAGTTGTAATGGTGGGATAAAAAGATGCAATTACCTGTTGTTGTTGTTTTATTCTGTGGCAGAAACAAAAAAAAATGGAACTGCGAGAATTGTGAGATCAGTCAACATAAAAAGTCATAATTATCTTTACAAGCTTTCATAGTATGTCCTCTATGCATTCACATTACGTCGTCGCAAGAGTAAAAACGCTTGCAATTCAATAACCCATGACTTCAAAATGAGTTTCTGAAAACATACTTTCAAATCATTTCTCAGTGGTTGAACTAGCTATGGTTACATATCAAAGTATACAATAATACAATTACTTCCTGATGATTTCTAAAGCAAACTGTGCCATTTTTGTGACTGTGCTGTGCATTTCGGCAGTTATAAATCTGTAAACTCCCTAGGTTTATTTCACTACTGGGAAAGCTGATGAGACGTTTAAATTGCTATCTTCAATACCATTAGTGGGGAATGGGAAATAGAGGGCTGTTCCTTTAATTAACACAAGCCGAGAACGCTGCTTGTTCAGCTGACAGCTCCCGCGGGATCAGAGCTTATGGTGTGTGTTGGCGACAGTATCCACTCTTGTGCACCAGTCTGACTGATCTTGACCCCACAACATTTACAACCTAGGGCTGCACGATATATCGTTTCAGCATCGATATCGCGATGTGCGCATCCGCGATAGTCACATCGCAGGATGCTACTGATCGTTTTATTTATACTGATTGTTTTCTTTGCTCACACACAGACACGGTGGCTACATCGGAAGCGACAGCTGTACAGAGATACCCATTTGAAATACAGCAGAGCTACTGCACGCGATTTTCAGTGCTGGAAATCCATTTATCCTTTGTTGAAACTTCCGCGTCATCGTGGAGAGCGCAGGTCACGGTTGCTTAGAAACGGCAGACGCCACGAAAGCGCAAGCTCCCGAGCGCTTTGGAAAGAAGGAGAAAGTGGTGCGACAGGCGTTTTCCCACTCGTTTTTAGGCGCGACATGTGAACGGCCCCAAAGTCTGTCTACATTGGACGCGACAAAGCGACCGTTGCCAATCATTTGAACTTTGTGTCAGTACGTCATAAAGAGAAGAGGCATCAGTTTACTGTCGGGGATTTGTCGTGCCGCGCCACATCCAGTGTAGACAGCATCACTGATAAGGAGTTCATTGTATTTTGTAGCGTCGCACCGCGCCACTCGCGTCCGGTGTAGACACGGGGACACGGTGAGAGCCACGCAGATGCACGTGTACACTGGATTCTGTTCAATTCTGCGTCTATTTGTGCCTGAAATACTGTGTTCTGCAAGTATCCTTGTAAACGCAGTTGCTTATGGCTTAGGTGAAGGGAAACTGGAAAGAAAAAGAAATGGATGTGTAACAGTAGCCTATATTGGTTTACAGCAGTTTAATGTTCCTGAGGCTTTCTGTGTTATGAATGTTAATCAAACAAAACACAAAGAAAAATCACTTTTGTAGCTTTAACACAGATTTATTAGATTTAATTTATACAGTGAAGACTATGCAGTTTTATTTTACATTTGATTATTCAATTTCTGTACCTGAATACTGTTAGACTTACCTGAAAAATATAAAGCACTGCTTATTTCATTTGTATCTTTGTTCTGTTATATTTATCTATGCTTGTCATTCGTTTATTTCGCCTACAAAATCACCCCAATCATAATTTTTTTCCAAATAAACTATTCAAGTTATGTGGTGATTTTTTTTTCATATCGCAGAAAAATAAAATATCGCAATGTGAGTTTTTTCCAATATCGTGCAGCCCTAGCGCAACCCCATTCCCAGTTTAATGCAAGAGAATCAAACTTTCACCATGGATTTAAAGGGGTCATATGATGCTTTTTTAAAGATCATTATTTTGTGTATTTGGTGTAACAGAATATGTTGACATGCTTTAATGTTCAAAAAACACAT
>NW_015542330.1:455984-460362 GCF_001515605.1 Sinocyclocheilus anshuiensis | reverse complement strand
TCTATGCACAATCAGCTTGTAACACTCCAAAGAGAAAGGAAAACTTGAAATCGCATCATATGACCCCTTTAACACTGCCAACACACAACATTTACTTTACATTTGTTGATTTAAATTCAAGATTTTAAATTCATCTTTTATTTAAAATTGTTCTGTTGATAAAATCATAGATACTGGAAAAAAATGTATTTAAATTAACACACACACACACAACAACAACAACAACATTTTCACTATAGTGGATTTTGGGTCCCACTGTATCGCTCTCCTAGTGGTAGCACATTACGGAGCCAGTTTCCTGCCCTAGTTTCTAGTCAAAGTCTAGTTATAGTGTTGTCTTGCCTGCTTTCCCGTGTTACCTGATGATTGCCTGTTTATCTTGGATTAACCCTTTGCCTTTCTGTTTCGGACTGTGTTTGCACCTCGCCTGGACTACTGCTCGTGTTATTGGATTTCCCCTCTTGTCAAGCCCTCTGGATAACGTTCGCTGTCGACTGACTCACGCCCGGTTTGGATTACTCTTTCGTCTTGCCCTCAATATACCTGTCTGCCATTGTCAGAACCTTGTCTGTTTTTATGACCACACCTTTAAATAAAAGCGTTGCAGATGGATCCGCACATCTCGTTCGCCCCGTAACAGTATCAGGGTTGTTAGATTTTTTACTAAAAATAAAAATAAAAAAAATAAAAATTATAATAAAACCATAAACTAATTGAAGTTAATTGAAATAAACTTTAACTGAAATAAAATAAATAGGAAGAAAATTACTTCAGCTAGTTGCCAAAGCAACTAGTTTAGTTTCAATTAGTTTAGTTTTAGTTAGCATTTTATATTGACAGTATAAAAAATAAAAATGATAAAACACAGCAAAAAACATATAAAAATTCTAAATTATAATAACTATAATAGTATCTAAATAATACTAAAATAATGCTGTACAGTATCCTTTCAAATCAGAATTTCCCGTTTGGGATCATGACCCCAACCAGGTCCCCAAACTTTTAAAGGAACTGATTGTGATTTCACTAGTAGCCAAATAATCTAAATACGAGAAGTTCCTGCTAGTAAAAATATGAACTTCTGGCCTTTCAATGATTCATTAACAGAAATCACTGAAAAAAATAACGTAGAAAACAATACAAATTAACAATAGTAATGAATATGATTAATGATTCAAATAAATATAAATAAAACGAGTTTCTTCTACTCTTTGTAAAAGAGACAGCTCAAGTATATACTGCTACACTGTTGAGTGCTATACACTCAGCAATCGCATCATATATGATATACAGTATGTTGCATCTGTAATGTCATGAAAGATCCATCAATACTAACAGAGTCAGACATCCTCCCGCTAAGTATCCAGTCATGGCCGATTACTGCGCCAAGCAACGTAATGAGAAAGCATCACTCAAGCAGACTCAAGCAGATAGATAATGTGCTATCAGAACATCTAAGTGCTGCTGCATTAGCGTGTCAGTGAGTTCCTAAAGTGACTGACACGCTCCTCATGCTTTAAACTAGTCCAACTAGGTCTAAACTGTCTGTCTATGCAGGAATTTGATCCTTCTGGAAATGTGGATGACAGCAGATGTTCTTTAGATCGCTGATATAAAACGTAAAAATATCTTCACGATGGAAAATGTGCACTTCTGTGTGTGCACACCTCCCTGTTCATGGTCGGTTGATCATTTAATAATTAAAAAAAGTTGTATGTCATCGTGCCTTGGTTTCTCTTGACACTAAACTGAGCAAAACGCAGTTCATCTATTGAGCAGAACTCTTTACGAGAGAGCCCGGAGGCTTTACCGGTTTCTGTTTCAGAAAGCGGAAATTTCTTTAAACGTGATTTCAAAGTCAAAGAAATCAAACAGGCTTTAAAATAAGCACTGTAATAAGATTTGATGCATCTATAAGCTCACTGTGAGGAGACGCCCAGATAAGCATTTCCATCAAAGTTTTGCACGTGAAATTAATCACACTTTTCTGAGAAAGTATTATTTTAAAACTACTACAGTTGAAGCGTGGTTTAATGAAGCTGGCTGTTCATATCACCGCTTTACATTACCGGAAAAACATTATTAGGGAGGGTCAAACTAATGCACCCATCAATATAAATTATAAGAACATGTGGAAGCTTGTGATAAACTTCAGTAACTTTTTATTTATTTTTTACTCCTTTCAATTAAATATTTTCTTCTTTCTACAACCTTAAATCATTAAATAATGTAATAATATGTAAATTATATATATTTATTTAATATATTTAATTTATATCTGTTATGTATTTAAAGATTAAATTAACAAATAATTATAAACATTTTAATTAAACCATAAATTACACCAAATAAATTACATAAAAACATACTTATTTGTCTCATATTTCATTGAATTTATTTATTTAATTGAATTTACTCAAATATATATATATATACATATACATACATATATATATATACATATACATACATATATATATATACATATACACATACATATATATATACATATACATACATATATATATATATATATTTATATATATTCAATTAAATATTTAAACCTTATTAAATCATTAAATCATGTAATATATAAACAAATAACAATATTAAGATACATTTAATATAGTTAATGTGTTGTGTATAAAAATACACAAATTAAATTAATTGATATAAATATATTAAGAGAAATTCTACAAATTTAACACAAATAATTTCAGTTTTCAATTTAATATCTCTGTCTTTCTAAAACCTAAGCCATGACTAAAATTATGCAATAATCATGTTAGCCTTGTCAGATGAATAACAAATACTGAGCTTCCTACATACAGCAGTCTTAACAAGTGGCTTACCAGTGCATCAAGTTGCCTACACAGTAAGCTGCAATTTTGAGCAACTGCCTACCTAGACAGCATGTGTAAGCTGTATTTTTAGTCATTATACAGAGCTGACCACTTAATAGGCAGCATTTTTGGTCATCCTTTTGAGACAAGTTGCCTTCTTGCATATCAAAAAGATACCAAGGAGTGAGCTTACTATCTAAGCATTGTTTTTAGAGAATCATATGCAGCTTACTACTACCTAGACCGGTAGCATTTTTGGACTTTTAAGTAAGCTGCCTACCTGGGGGTCTTAGTAGGTGCTCAAGCAGCATTTTTAAACCTCATAATGGGCTCACTACCTACCTAGACAGCGTTTTTGGGATCACTGTCTGCTGCCTAACTTGGCATCAGTGAGCTGCCAACCTAGACAGCATGCCATCATAGCCTACAGCGCCCTGCCTACTTCAGCATCACAGTGAGCTGCCTACCTAGGCAGCATTTCTGGGCTTCGCGTCCAAAACATACACACACATCTGTGATCGTGAGCTGATTATTTAGGCAGACACGGCTAATTATAAACTGCTCCTCAGTGACTGACCTGCTCTTTTCGCTTCTGCCAGCGGCCGCAGGGACTCTCCTCCACGATCTCACTCTCATCCTCGCTCTCCTCTTCCTTCTCGGATCCAGAGTTTCTCTCCGGGACTGACATAGTCATTATATGTCACGGAATGACCGTCGCACAAACGCCGCGCAGCCGTTGCGAAAGAAACACCTCAGAACAGCGTTGAAATGACGCGCTGCTGCGTGGACGTCCACGCGAGATGACTCAATGTTCAATACGCCACAGTCCAGGGACATTAGTTTCTGTCAGCAACAACTGATGTCGGTCATTTTAAATCCAATGAAATGCAGAAGGAATTACAAGATGCTTTTCATATTGAAAATAAGAGTTGTTAAAAATAAAATGTCCTCTCATTCAGCAGTTTACCGCTCTGAAACGACACACACATCGAGCGCAACTGTTGACTCGCAGATTACCGTAACGACTGGATAAATCACGACTACACAACATACATCACTAAATAATATAGTGAAACAGGAGGAGGGTGTTATTTAAAAAAAATAAAAGTTTTCAAAGCAACACATCAGATATTTATATAAAAAAAAGTTATAAGCTACTCATCACAACAGGGATAACTCAAATGAAAACCATTTATGTTGTGTTACTTGAAATAAAATAAATGTTAACTGAAATAAAATAAAATATAAAATCTTGTTTTATTTGAGCAAGTAACCAAATTTTCACTGTTCGTTTAGTTTAACTTGCTAAAATAAAAGTTCAACTTTACTAAAATAACTGAAACTGAAATAAAATTAATTAAAAATAAACTAATAAAATTGACAAAATCTCACAACTAAACAAAATCCTACTAACAATTAGGCTACTAAAAATTAATTAAACACAATTACTAAAACGTTAACTAAAACTTCAAAACAATATAAAAGCTACAAATAAACGCTAAAATGATAGGTAGGTAGGTAGGTAGGTAGGTAGA
>NW_015542330.1:454018-455867 GCF_001515605.1 Sinocyclocheilus anshuiensis | reverse complement strand
TAATATGCATTGCTAAGAACTTCATTTGGACAACTTTAAAGGCGATTTTCTCAATATTTAGATTTTTTTGCACCCTCAGATTCCAGATTTTCAAATAGTTGTATCTCAGCTAAATATTGTCCTATCCTAACAAACCATACATCAATGGAAAGCTTATTTATTCAGCTTTCAGATGATGTATACATCTCAATTTTGAAAAATTGACACTTAAGACTGGTTTTGTGGTCCAGGGTCACATATTTATCATTAATATCTGACACAAATATTGTACATTTTTGCACACAAATCTTCAATTCGATTTAAAATATTGTGCAATATGCACAATATGCCTTCAATACTCAAACATAAATGACATTTTTAACAAATATTTAAAAAAATGGTCTCTTATCACCCTTGCCATGTTGCCAAATGCTACTTTTTAATTTTGTCATCATTTTACATTCAAGTACATCTTTAGCTTGATCATAGGGATTGTGTCTTTTTTTTTTACGCACTCTTCATCATCTGATGTCAATGTTTTCTTGTCTACCGAGAGATTTTCAAGCATATCTTTTATGACAGTTAAAACAAAGTGAAACAGCAAAATAAAAAGCATCTCAGCATAATCAATTTATATTCTAATGTCACACAGGTTTCCAGACAGGTGCTGTCCATGGTTCTGATCAACCGCTGACAGAGATAGATTCATTTCCTAATAAAATTCATGTTATTCTATGGAAGGACAACATTTCCTTGATGTGCACAATAAATATGCATACACACATACATATAGGTTAAATATTAATAATATTTTTAATCTATTATATTACCTCTTGCCAGGTAACTCTATTTATTTATACTTCCCCGTGCTGTTCTTTTCTAATCAGAGTTGAGGCCACTAATGCAGCAGCACACACAAACCCAGTTTCTAAACCGGCATCTAGAGCACAGAATGACCCTAAAGAGAGACAAACCCTGCATGATGCCAGCACACAGTTACAAAAGAGCAACGGTTCAGCCAAGGGTTAAACAAATGCCTTGCTAAAAATTGTTATTGTTACATTTCATAAACGATGATCTGAGCTGTCAAAGTACTTCAGGGTCAAAGCAGTCTCCTCTCATTAGCATTAATGGAGTGCTGAAAGACAGGGTTTGTGTCTGAATAAAGCCGTAATTTGGCCTCAACTAGCCAGCTATTAGTGGCGGTGCTCAAAAGCAACATTTTTCTGCTTTTTTACTTTAAAATCTGCTTCTTTCAACAAACCAATGATCAGTAGCCATGTATAAAGTAGCTCAAAATATTTATTTGTTAGGAAACAGTGCAGAAAATACCACCAGTTTTTAATGTTATCACAATCACTCCGATTAGTAAATGAAAGATTAAAGGGATTGAAAATCATTAAAAGTTTCATGAATAAATTATGTTAAACAAATAGCAATACTCATCATATCTGACACTAATTTTAGATGCACAGAGAACAACAGATAAAAGGACGGTGCAAAGATGTTCTGCAGTGTGACCAACACCTATTAATTAATTCATACAATTATTAACAGTAATATTAAGGATATGTGATAATTTTATCCACTATGGTTTCTTTGATGCCAGGAGAGATGGAGATCCGTTAGCGTAGCTCATTTTGTTGCAGTGTTCAGCTCTTATTTTCAACAAGTCCTGAAATGAGAATAACAGTTAATATTCAATAATTCCAAGAGGTTGAGAACAAATATTAAATACACATCATCCTCTAACTGTGTTGTGAAAATAAGCATTTTTTATCATTTCAGGACAGTTTTGTTAAGAGAGCACAGAAGAAATAATTAAATCAGCAAAAAAAAAAAAAAAAAAAAAAAATAAAAAAAAAAAAAA
>NW_015542330.1:434065-453888 GCF_001515605.1 Sinocyclocheilus anshuiensis | reverse complement strand
TGTCATCTCAAGCTGTTCACTGACAAAACTTTATTAGGAGTAAAAATGTTGGTTGTGTTTGAGAATGACATCACAACTATGGGACAGGTTGTATAAATCTTTATATAAATTTGTATACAAAAACTGATGTGTTATACCAATGCTTCACAATACAAACTTGTTTATTTTACTCTTTGTTTAAGTAATCATAAATAAAAAAAAAAAAAAAAAAAAATTATAATAAAAAAATAAATTAAATTAAAAATAAAATTAAATAAAATAAAATAAAATAAAAATAAAAATAAAAATAGTTTTTCTTTTTCCTAAATGATGGACAGTGGATCCGATTTTATTTCATTGAATAGAGTTGTGGAATGACAGATCTGATTTCCTGGAAATGACATTGCAATATTGCACAATGCAGTTTCTTTAAAAATGGGACCATTTAATCAAACGTGCCTGATTTCAGTTTCTCTTCTTTGCCTTCATAACATTATAAGAAAGGTGTCCAAAAATTCAGGAAAAATTAAACCAAACAAACCAAAAAGTTCACATTTAGCTAGTTTCAAAGCTACGGTAAAGTATGTCCATGAATTTTGTATGAGATAGAAAAGCTCGTTCAAAAGCTCACTTTAAACACATCAACAACATAACTGCATATCAAGTCCAACAGTTCACAGCCTGTTTGCAGTGTTTATTTTGGAACAAATCGTTCTACGTGATGTTTACGTGCATGTGGGATGAATGACCTGTGTGAGCTGTGGTTTGTGAATACAGTGAACGTAAGGCTTCGGGTCACTCTGGATCTCTCCACCGTGGATCTTATAGCAGATTCCACAGTCAATCTGAGGCTATGAACAGACAAATGAGAAACATTATCAATCACATTTATACCAACACATTTGAAGCTCAATCTGAGACTGTAAAGATTAAATAACAGAATAATATAACATACGCACCAGTGCATTTTAACTTTGCATCATGCATTTTCATATAATACAAAAGAAGCAATATAAAGCAATACGATCATGTGAAGTGCATTTTAAAAATGAAATTCTGTAGCAACTTACTCTGTCATTTCTGAAAGCACATTTACTTGGATTTGCATTCACAGTTCCTTTAGGGCATCTGGTGGCTTTAAGGTAGAAGCGATGGTAGAGATAACTAACACCAAACCCACCCTACAATAAATCAGGTTATGAGATACCATAACTTCAGAGAACATTAAAGCTCATCATTATTTGTATATATATATATACATATATATATAAAGCTAAATCACAGTTCAGGTCATCCCTTTCTGTTTAAATATTTCTGTCTCAAATATGAACATCACCAAAGTAAAATGCATTTAACTTAACCCTCATATTGTGATCCAAGCTTTATGACCCCGGAAAGAATGTATTTTTTTCTGAAAATGCTAGTTTATGTTGTCTCTTTGGACTAAAACGCACTGACTTTGCTCACATAAGGTTTTTACACTTGTGGTGTTCCTGATCAAAAATGTCCTGTTTTTTGTTAATCCACAAATAATGCTTTTTTCACTCAAAGACTGAGGTGGAGATCAATAATGGCTACGATCAATCAGTTCCACAAAAAAAACAAAAAAAACCTATGAAAAAAAAGATAAGTGAAAGAAAAGCTGACAAAATATTGAATACAAAATTTGGTGATAATATCGCATTAATGTGAGATTTACAAGCTATTTTTAAAAGGCTGGTCATTGTTGACTGGGAACCCAAATCAGGTTTAAGTTTTAGCTCAAACTTAAACTCAAATAAGTTTTTTCAGCACATCATAAGGGTTAACAATGAAAAAAAAATGCAGTTTGAATCACAAAACTACTTTTTAAAGTAATAAAACCAAAAGTAAATGACTTTTAAAAGCTACAAAAAGAAGGTAAGTTAGTGAATGCTTCAAAAAAGATACTTACATCAATGTCAGATTTGTCCACACTCTTGAAGAAGAGAAAAACGCTTTTGATTGTCTGGTGTGAGTTAATTTGTTCCACAGCCAGTTCAACACCTTTCCTGTAGTTATCAGGAAGCTTGCTTAGATCCTCCTGCGCCTCCGTTGTGTCCAGAAAGACTCCAGTGCTGACCAGGACGAGGAACAGAAACACAGCCATCTTTGCACAATCCAGAAAATCCCTCAGACGGCCTTATCTTTAGGTTATACAGAGTTACGAAGTGCAAAACTTCAGAGGAATGTAAACAGTGATGGATGTGTTGAGTCTAAATCACCATACATGGGAGCGAGATAATAGCGGGAGAGATTGTGCAATCATGCGATGTTTTTGTGGGGTGAGTCCTCTTCCTTTTTGTCTTTGTGTTTTTGCTTTCACATACAGAGGGAATGTGAAATCATGTGGTCTGAGCGATCGGACTGCCATCCTGTGGAGCACAACTAAGGATTTTGGCTTAATTAATGGGAAAAAATACTAAATTATGGTTAAAGGTTAGAATCTTAAAATATGCAATCTTGAGTTTCATGACAAACATAATAGTCAGTGACCTCTGTAGGCAGGACTGGATGTGATCCAGTTCCACATGCTGACTAGTTGGGGCATGAAATGATGAACAAAAGGGGGAAAATTGCCTTCCCAGAAGAGATTTCATTAGAACTGTTCATTAATAATACTTATTTCTATTAAAAGAATAGTTCACTCACAAGAGTTACTCACCCTTAGGCCATCCAAGATGTAGATGGGTTTGTTTTTTCATCAGAATAGATTGAGAAATTTAGCATTACATTGCTTGCTCACCAATGGATCCTCTGCAGTGAATGGGTGCCGTCGGAATAATGGATTTATTTTCTACAAACATGCAGCTTTTCACTTCACAAGACATTAATTAATGGACTGTAGTCATGTGGATTACTTGTGGATTATTGTGATGTTTTTATCAGCTGTTTGGACTCTCATTCTGACGGCACCCATTCACTGCAGAGGATCCACAAGTGATGCTAAATTTCTCCAAATGTTTTCACTTTAATAAATCTTACAAATGACAAAGATCAAAGAAATGCAATGACCTGTCTTTAACCTAAGATCATTTATAAATGTATATTTTTTTTATTTTGAAATGTGTTGCACCATGAAAAAAACAAACAATCGAACATTTTATTTTTAAGATGTCCAGAAAATACAATCTTTTTAATTATAACACCTCATTCTGCAAGTTCTCTTTTAATGCATTACTATAGTTAACGAACTATGAGAAATATATTTTTACACCATTTATGAACCTTTGTTAATGTTAGTTCATGAAAACACTATCATTTATTCATGTTAATTAACAGTGCATTAACTCATGTTAACAGATTTGCAAATGTAGAACTAAGATTAATAAATGCTGTAGTAGTAGTATTTATTGTTAGTTCATGTTAACTAATGTAGTTAGCTAATGTTAACAAATGAAACCTTATTGTAAAATATTATCTTTTTAACATTAAGTGCATATGAGATGATATTAAAACATATACAAAAAAAGGGTAATTTTTTTTTTTTGAAGCACTCAATGCAATGCTTTATAGTCATTTGTATGTTCTTTTAAATACTTGTAGCTATGGATATAATTTTAATATTTACTTATACATGGTTTATACCTTTACAGACAATATCAGATCAGTGTAACCATTTAGAAGTATGCATTTTAAAAAGTTTCTATGTATAAACATGAAAAATAATAGGTTAGGAAAAAAAGTTAAGGTTACAGGGTCACAGTGATGCTCGCTTGTGATTATTTAAGAGTTAAAATGTTACATGTAGTTGTCACTTTTGCTCAAATAAGCATGAAGAAAGAGCTGATTTGGCACAGGAAGGAAACAGTATGACGTTTAAAATCACTGACGCTGTGCTCTTCAGAGCGAAACACCAGCAGATGTCGTCTTCAGCCGCTCATGATACGACAGCCAGCAATGTGGGGGATCCGCTGCTGTAGCCCATCTTATTACAGTTATCTATTCTCTCTTTCTTCATGGCCTTGGGTTAAAAACAATTAGACAGTATTAGTTCGTTTTAATATCAGAGCTCAAATTTTGTTCAAAGCAGGTCTGTATGAGTTGAGCTGAATGTGAAGCGTATGAGAAGGACACACCTCGGTGAGAGCGGGTTTATGCACACAGCTCACATAGGGTTTGGGTTCTGCCTCAATCGCTCCAGCGTAGGCCTTATAGCAGACGGCACAGTCTATCAGAGGCTTGAGGAAAAAAATAAGTAGTGGTTTAATTATATTCCATGTTTTGCCATGATTTCCAACATATGGTACAATAGCAAGCACTTATGGCATTGCATACATGTTAAATGAAAGCGCACTTGTTTGAGCAATGCTCAGCCTCAAGCTGTATTCGGTAATTATACAAGTATGTGCAGAGGTGGAGCAAAGTATTTTCTGTTACTTTGGGCGATGTAAACTTCACTTACCCGATCATTCCTGAACGCACATGTGGTTGTATCTGCGTTCTCAGTTCCTCTTTTGCACTTGGTGGCTTTCAGATTAAAGTTATGGTAGATGTAGACAACATCAAACCCTGCCTATAAAAAGATATCCATCCAATAAACAGAACAAACACCAGGGTTATTAACATTAACTAAAACTAAAAGCATAAAACAAAATCATTATTTCAAATAAAATACAAAGAAACGGAAATAAAATATAAAAATGTTATTTTAGCTAGTTGTCAAGGAAACATTTCTCTTTTTCATTTAGTTTAAGTTGTTACAAAAAAAACTGAATTAGAAACAAACTGATACAAAAAAAGGCCAGTTTGATCAGATTTAGCAAGCAAAACTTATACACAATATACATACTCCATACACAATAAATATTTTAGAAATCATGAAGAAAAAATCTATTATATTTTTAAATATTTACAACATTATCTGTAAATTAATTACATTACAATTATTAATATATTTTAAACAAAAATATATATGTAAAATGTATTATAAAAATAGTTGGTAAATATTAAAAAAAGGAAAAATAATAACTATTTTTAGAAAAAGGTTTTTTAGGTAGATCTGACATATCTTTTCGCATTTAACACGGCATTTCTCAGCACTTCCATGGTTATGATTTTTTTGGAAGAAAAAAATTATGTAGGCCTATTATGATTTCGAAAGGAAAGGAAAGGAAAGGAAAGGAAAGGAAAGAAAAAAAGAAAAGAAAATAAAAGAAAATAAAAGAAAAGAAAAGAAAAGAAAAGAAAAGAAAAGAAAAGAAAAAAAATAAATAAACTTGGTCAGACCGAGTCCAATCTCGGAGAAAACAGTCTGAGAGAAAAGATAAACAAGAAACAGAGAAAGTCTTACCTCAATTTGTGACTGCTGAATGGTTTTAAAGAAGAGAAAATGATGCTGGACGCCTTCGTGAGCGTTGACGTTTTGCTCGGCGAGCTCCACTCCTTTCTTGACGGAGTCTGGGAGTTTGCTGAAGGAGCTTTGAGCCTCGGCGGAGCTCAGTGAGACTCCGGCAGCGAGCAGCAGAGCTAACGGCAGCAGAGGCATCTTCAACCAGTCTGAGCACGAGCTCCCGCTGCAGGCGCTCATAAACCGCCTCATTCCAGGAAGTCTGGATTGTTTTTGTGCCGTTGTTGGGTAAATGTGAATAATACGGCTGTTAGTGAGGTAAAAGGACTAGTTTGATTTTATTTGCTAACTAGGTTCAGTTTCAGGTATAAAATGATTAAAATAATAAACAAATCTGCTTTATTTAAAATAGGCCTACTGCTAAACCAGCTGCACTGTGCACATTAAAAATAAAAAATAAAATAAAAACACATAATTTGACCTAAATGGGCCTTAGTTCTCTTTCACAAATGCTCACCATTTTAAATAATTGTAATTAATATTATCAGATTAAACATGTTCACATGTTCAAAAACGAAATAAAAACGTCTTAACCTCAAAAGTGCTACTCTATGATCAGATTTAGGCCCGTTCACACCTAACAACTATAAAGCTTTATTATGTATAATATAATATAATTATTTATAGCTTTGAGAATAGCGAAGTTCACACCACAACTATAACGATATTTTTGGAATCAACTTCAGAACTTTTCCCACCTGATGAACGATACAAAATATTGACCAATCAGAATCAACCTGATTTTAAAGAGCTCGAGCATTTAAAGCGGCAGCTACAAAATGGCATAGCGCATATGATAAACAGAACGCTATCATACTGTACATTGTCGAGAACGATATGTATAACGACTGTTATAGTTGCCTTTATAGTGAGCCTTTACTCCATTTACTTCGATTTAATTCTTTATTGCAGGTCTGAACACGTCTAGACAACATACAAACCTGGCCAAATACAACGTAACGCGGTTAAAACAAAAACAAATATATGATAGACAGAATACAGCTGTTAGTGAGGTAAAAGGCTACCTTAACTTTCCAATAGTACATAAGAACGATACTATTGAACCATTTATTATTTGTAAAATATTGTATTGCACTGATAAATTAAGCACTTTATTGTATAGTGTAATATGCATTTATTTATTTATTCATTCATTCATATTTAAAAAGGAGTTAAGGGACTTCTAGAGAACTCTGCTTTGTTGTGTGGAAAATAGCTGTTCTTTCCCAGGGCAAACATTGAACTCTTATGCAACACATCCCCTGTTGATTTAATATATAAAATGTGACCCCAACTGTGCAATGCTCTCTTTAGTTCTTGACAATCAGATAAATGTGATGCAAGAATTGATTTGGCGAAGAACAGACATGCTAAAACATGCTGTGTTTGAGATCGTGAAGCCAGTAGATTCCAGAACATCAGATTTCAAATGACGTTTCTCCTCCAACTGTTCTCTAGGATCTGGTGGATGCCACAGGAGTCGGGGTCAGATGGCCAAAACCCACACGGAAACAGCCAATCTCTCTCTCTCTCTTGCTTTCCTTGTGTTCAAACAATAACACAAAGATTATGCTGACAGCAAGAGTCACTTCTACACACAGCTCAAACTTTGTACATCTTGAAATCTTTCACCCAGAAATTAATTTAGTTGAAAATACTAGTAACTCTTCCTCAGGCAATCCAATATGTAGATGAGTTTGTTTCTTCATCAGAACAGATTTGGAGAAATGTAGCATTACATCACTTGCTCACCAATGGATCCTCTGCAGTGAATGGGTGCCGTCAGAATGAGAGCCTAAACAGCTGATAAAAACATCACAATAATCCACAAGTAGTCCACATGACTCCTATTTGAAGTCAAAAAACACCTTAATGATGCAATTGTTTATTACAAAACACAGCTTTTCACTTCAAAAGATGTTAATTGATGGAGTGGTATGGATTACTTGTCAATTATTGTGATGTTTTTATCAACTGTTTAGGCTCTCATTCTGACGGCACCCATTCACTGCAGAGGATCCATTGGCGAGCAAGTGATGTAATGCTACATTTCTCCAAATCTGTTCTGATGAAGAAACAAACTCGTCTAAATATTGAATGGCCTGAGGGTAAGCACATTTTCAGCAAATTTTTTAGTTTTGGATTAGCTATTCTTTTAAATATATTGGGCAAAATATTTGCAAAAATGGACATCGTAATGGTCAAGTGTTTTTTACAGGTAAGGCAATGAGAATCCATCATCAAAATGAAGAATATGAAGAGGGAATACCTTTGAAAGCAATCGTCGATGCATACAGTTTAAATAAGGTTTAGGCTTATCATTAATTTCTCCTGCAGAGATTTTGTAGCAGATCACACAGTCAACAACAGGCTGGAAGAATATGGAAATTACGCCAGTAAGTATAAGGAAATGCCACTTTATTGCCACTTTATACTGTAGATCTTAATATTTCCATCAATATAATGCAAGTATATTGTCAGTATTAAACCTAATAATACTTTGCATGATAGTGTATATTGCATCAGCAGCAAAAATACTTTCTAATTTCAGCTATTTACTTAGTATTTATCAGTTACAGTTGAAAAGTTTGGGGTTAGTAATATATATTTTATTCAGCAAAGATGCATTAAACTGACTGTAAAGACACTCAACAGATTTCAATTTCAAATAAATGCTGTTCTTTTAAACTTTCGATTCAAAGATTCCTGAAAAGCAAAAATGTATCCTGGCTTCCACAAAAATATGAAGCAGCACAACTGTTTTCAGCATTGATAACAATAAAAAATGTTTATAGAGCAGCAAATCAGCATATTAGAATGATTTCTGACGGATCATGTGACACTGTAGACTGGAGTAATGATGTTGAAAATTCAGCTTTGCATCACAGGAATAAATTACTTCATTAAATACATTACTATTATTTTAAATAATAATAGTAGTTCACAGTATTACCATTTTTACTGTATTTTGGATCAAATAAATGCAGCCTTGGTGGACATGCGATACTTCAAAAATTTGACTGACCCCAAACTTTTGAATAGTAGTGTATTTAACTGTATTATCATTTGCAAATGCAACATAAAATACATATTGTCTTTTAAAGCACCCATTTAATACGTGTTTGGAAAATGACTTATTTTATGTTGACATGCAACTGTAAGAACAAATGAAAACAGCTGATATTCATATTCTAACTTTCTTTGGTTGTTTGAAATGCATATTTGCTTTAAATTCACATATGAATCACACTTACCCGATCATTCCTGAATCCACATGTGGTTGCATCTGCGTTCTCGGTACCTCTTTTGCACTCGGTGGCTTTCAGATAAAAGTTATGGTAGATGTATTTGACATCAAATCCTGCCTATAGAGATGATAGAAATTCATCTAAATGTATATAGAACTTTTCCACATGTCCACACAACATTGCAACTCACTTCTGTCCTCTTTGTTGTTGGGTCCCAGGAGATTTTCATGTGTGATTTCTGACCTAAAAATGAACTTGTGGCAGCAGGAGTCTTTGGAATTTCTGACCTGCTCTTCAGGATGTGTTACCCAACAAAAATCTACATGTGATTGTGTTAGTAAAACAATTATCATTTCTTCTGCCATGAAATATTGTTTAGTACCACAAAAATAAAAACGAACTAGATAGATAGAGATAGATTTCAGAAAAGAGAATAAAATTAGAACAAGAATGGATTTACCTCAATTTCTGCCTGATGAATAGATTTAAAGAAGAGATAATGGTTCTTGATGCTGTGATGGTCATTGAACATGTGTAAAGACAGCTCCACTCCTCTCTTGTAGATATCTGGGAGTTTGCTGAAGGACTCTTGTGCTTGACTTTGTGAGACTCCAGCAGAGAGCAGCACGATCCACAGCAGCACAGCCATCTTTAACACGTCTGAACTTAACAACAACTGCAAATGTCTGCTTACCCAAAAACCAGGTTAAACATTCTCTAAAACCGTCTCTGTTCATGTGGAGCCCTGGCATGATGTGTACAAATCAGGGACTAAATAAGAACACTGCCACAAGCAGAAATATAGTTATTTATTGTCTTGAAATTCAGCTGTAGTTATGAGCTCCCCCCCCCCCGTTTTATTTGATCAAAAATACAGTAGAAATAAGCACAATTTAAAATAACTATTTTAAAATATTGTAAAATATAATTTATTCCTGTGATCAAAGCTGAATTTTCAGCATCATTACTCCAGTCTTCAGTGTCACATGATTCTTAAAAAAATCATTTTAATATGCTGATTTGTTGCTTAAGAAGCATTTCTTATTATCATCAATGTTGAAAACAGTTGTGCTGATTAATATTTGTGTAGAAACAGCAATACATTTTGAATAGAATGTTAAACAAAGTTCAAAAGATCAGGATTTATTTGAAATAGAAATCTTTTGTAACAACCTAAATGCCTTTGTTGACACTTTTTAACAATTTAATGCATCCTTCCAAAATGATTATTATTAAAGTAAGCTTTGCTACACAGTATCAGTGGAAAAAATTACAATTTAAATTGAAGTTAAAAAAGACAATTAAAAAAAAGATATGAATATACAATTTAAATAGAAAAATCAACTTTATTTGCAATATTTGGAATTTGCTGTAAATACTGCATTATGTACAGAGGAACATTTAATAATCAAATATCCAATAACCAAACAAGTAAAAACAATATGCATAAAAATGCACACAGATGGTAAAAATTACCCTCCTTTGCTAAGCACACCAGGTCATACTTGTAACTAATATCAGCAAAAGTTAAAATGACCACAATGTTCCAGCATTAACCTTCAGTCTTAAACCCCGCAAAGCATCCATAAATACCATCTACAAACAAGTGCTGCTGAGCATCCACACTGTAGCAACAGAACGCAAGCATATTCCTGCCTGCATTCACACACAACGTCAAAGTGCTGCTCTACGATCAGGTTTCCCAGAGTTCTCTGGTTCTAAACGTGTCTAGACATGTCATGCAAACCTGGAACCAGTCGCTGAACACGGGCAGAGGGAATGTCAAAGATAAACAACGGTGACAAAGTACAATGTGCTGATGGTCCTGATGTACTAAACGACAACACGGACAACATTTTATAAAAATATTCTTGATCCAGTCACGTTGTACGCTCAAATAATGACATCAAATTTCCTAGTCGAATAAAAAATAACATCTACATGATTTATTTTTGAGCTCACTCTTCATATGTCATTAGTTAGCACATACATAATCTAAAGCAATATAAAACTAACATACTATCTTCCTATAATTAAAAGATCCTAACACATCCGATTCTGGAATCATAATCTGGAATGTAAATAAGAAGTAAAGCACTTGTTTTGTAGTTTAAAGCACAATGCCTCCAGAGATAAAAAACAAAAAAACAAATGTGAAATGCTACTAAAATAACAAACATAACCATAACTGTAACCAAATAGTTAAAGTTGTTGTTTTTATTCCTATTGGTTTGTGTGCACAAAATATTCCAAGTGAAAGTGTGCTGAATTGAATCTTATTAGTGCATATTCCCTGTCTAACTGACTGTAGGGATCCAAAAATATTGTAAGTGGATAATAAGTGGGATATTAGTGAATGATGGGGAAAAAAGTTAGTGATATTAGTCAGGAATTCTGTGGCAAAATCCCTCATGAACTTGCATAAATAATACGGTTCCCATAAAACAAATAAATAATTAGTAAGTAAATCAAAATCTACATTGCGTGTTTGCTGAGAACTGGTGCTGAAATAAAATAACAGGCTTTTAGTGTTAATTCAACGTTAAATGTAGAAAGACTTCAGAAATGTGGTAGAAAATACCAGTTTATCAGGTCAACATATTTAGTTCTAATAAATTAATTAACTATGACGAACTACAATTTTGGGATCATCTGTAGGGACACACTTTTTCTTTTTCTTAAAATGGGACTCCAAACTAGGTCACTAGTGCATCGATCCGAGCTAAAACACATCTTAAAATCCCTCAAGACCATTTACTACCAAATTCATCCTCATCCTTCATGAGTCATTTGCATGTAACAGTCAATATAAAATATACAGCAACTGCACATCTAGAGTTATTATGAGAGTTTAGGGTTTCATGTGACTTTCATGCATTATAAAAAAGAAAACACCTGTTTAGACAGAATTTTGAAAGAGA
This sequence comes from Sinocyclocheilus anshuiensis, assembly GCF_001515605.1. Lineage (NCBI taxonomy): Eukaryota > Metazoa > Chordata > Actinopteri > Cypriniformes > Cyprinidae > Sinocyclocheilus > Sinocyclocheilus anshuiensis. The sequence goes on along the minus strand of NW_015542330.1, from coordinate 442,372 downwards.
AAAAAAAAGTCATGATCGGATGGCAACAAAAGAAAAAATACTGTCGATTGTGTGAATTAATGTATGCTGGGTCATAAATCAGAAAATAAGGCAGTAAAACTATTAAAAGCACAGACGTACATACAATTTCAGATGAAATGGACCTTGGCAATCTTTCTTGATCATGAATATTCACTAAAAACTTCATATAATATTGCATGGGCCCTGAATGGTGCTAGGAACGTACCATAAGGTACATTCGTTTTCCTCATAGGCGACAAATATGCTTGTTTAAGGCTAAACGGTGTGATAGCAGCTCTCTAATACAAATGAAATGAGTCTCTGGAAATGCCGGGTGGACATAATGCACTATTCTCACCTCTACAGCATGTCGAGACTCGCTGTGCGATTTGGTTTAGCAAAAGCAACTGTCCTATTGGCCAATAGTGTGACTGACAGGAAGACAGGCGAGAGACGGACAGCTGCGGTCGTGGCTCAGACTGGCATGTGCATCTCTGTATATTCGTCGTGTCCCTCTTTCTCATCAAAAGTGGGCTCTGCATTATCAGCGTCCAACTGAGACACAGAAGAGAGATAGAAAAGCCACACAAACAGCATCAGTCAACGTGATTTTGAAAATGACCTACTTTACTTTCTTAAAGGGTTAGTTCACCCAAAAATTAAAATTCTGTCATTAATTACTCACCCTCGTGTTGTTTGAAACCTTTAAGACCTTCGTTCATCTTCGGAACACAATTTAAGATATTTTTGATGAAATCTGAGGGCTCTCTGACCCTCCCATAGACAGCAAGGTAACTACCATGTTCAAGGTCCAGAAAAGTACCAAGATGATCGACAAAGTAGTCCGTGTGACATCAATGGTTCAACTGTAAAGTTACGAAGCTACGAGAACGCAGTAGAGACGAAAATGTGGAATAAAGTCGTTATTTTTGTCGTCTTTGCGCAAAAAAGTATTCTCGTAGCTTCGTAACTTTACAGTTGAACCACTGACGTCACACGGACTACTTTGTCGACTTACGGACTTACGGGTTTCGAACAACACGAGGGTGAGTAATTAATGACCGAATTTTTATTTTTGGGTGAACTAACCCTTTAATGTATCTTTTGTGCATGATACAGCAGTGCACTATGGAAGCCCATTTCCGCCACTGAATAAAAAATAAAACTGAGTAATTGCAACATTTTCTCTCACAATTCTGACTTTTTCCTCCTCAGAACTGCATTATATAAACTCGGAATTCTGACTTTATTTTTCCTCAGAATTGCGTTATATAAATGTAATATTCGGATTTTTTTTTTCAGAATTGCGTTATATGAACTCGCAATTGCGAGTTATAAAGTCCAATTCTGAGGAAAGAAAGACTTTCTGTAATTTCCGCAATTCTTTCCGCAATTCTGACTTTATTTCTTAGAATTGCCAGTTTGCATATCGCAGTTGAGTTTTTTCCTCAGAATTGCGTGATATAAACTCACAATTGTGAGAAAAAGTCAGAATTTTTAGATTAAATTTGCAATTACCTTTTTTTAAAAAAAAATTGATTCAGTGGTGGAAATGGGTAAAGACTTGCTCCGTCTCTTTTGAGGTGGTGTCACCCCATTTTAAAATAAAATTAATATGAAAATGAATGAAAATAAAATAAAAATAAAATAACATTTTGGAAATAAAATGGGCTATGAAGGCAGTTTCATATAGATTTTAAAAGAAAGACATTATGTTAACTAAATATATCTAATTTAATTTTGGAAGTAATCTTGAATTTTACCTTTTAAAAGTTTGGGGTCGGTCAGATATTTTAAAATGTTTTTGAAAGATATCTCTTATGCTCAATAAGACTGAATTTATTTGACTAAAACACAGTAAAAACTGGAATATTGTGAAATATTACTTTAAAATAGCTGTTTTCTATTTGAATATATTTTAAAATGTAATTTATTCCTGTGATTACTCCAGTCTTTAGTGTCACATAATCCTTTAGAAATCATACTAATATGCTGATTTGCTACTCAAGAAACATTTCTTATTATTATCAATGTTACAGATACAATTTTTGTGGAAACCGTGATACATTTTTCAGATTCTTCAAAAGAACAGCAGTTATTTGAACTATAAATGTAACATTTTGTAACATTATAAATGTCTTTACTGTCTTTACAATAAAAGTATTAATTCTTCAAAAAAAAAAGATGAACATTTTTTTGTGCATGCAAAGATCCTTACACACTGCATCTCACGAGTGCTGAAGATGCGTGGTAGAAGAAACATCTTGACAGGGACAGTCATGATGAGAACAAACGGGAAAGCCAGCGATGCCACAGTAGACATGACCACCCAGAGGACAACAAGACAGACCACCTGTATGGCAGTGTACAGATGCATCCGCAGGGTCCGCACCTGAGGATCCAGTCACAGAAATTCAGTCAAGACACACAGTACAAACCAGCTCTACCTTCCATATTGTTGATTTCTGTGAAGTATCTGATACCTTTACTGCAGCATGTTACTGCCACAGTACCTTTGAACCAAAATCCTCTTTATTAATGAACAGAAAACAGACTGGGGTCCTGACCTTGCGCACGTAGGTGTGATCGGGGTGGTATTTAGGGGGCATCAGCAGCAGCAGGATCCGTTCTGTCAGCTGGATTCCATTCAGTGACATCACACCCATGTACAGGAAGATGCCAAACAGCACAGCGATGGGGATTTGACGGAGCAGATCACCGATTACTATTGAGAGACCTACAGCCAACAAAATTTGCAATTTCATAGACTTTTTCTTCATTTAATACATCTAGCAATGCATACAATAGTCATTTTACACTGATTTAATGTGCATGTAATAAAATACTATTAATCTTAAAGCAATAAGCCACAAGATTTTATGTAGGGATTTTACTAAGAGTAAAGGGTGTTTTTATCCACTTAAACTGTTAAAAATTACTGTAATGGTTGGCCTTTGACTGCTTGTCTTTCCAAAACACTAAATGTCCAATAAATAATGAAACTGCCATGCATCTTATTTGCTGGATGAAATCCAATACTTTTTTTTAATACTTTTTTTTTTTAATTCCTTCGCATTTTTGGGTTGCTCATTCCAAAAATAGTATCTGATTCCAAATTTGTATCTTGGACGCTTTTTCCGACAATTATCCTTCAATATTGTAATAATAATGAAATTATTGATTTTTTGTTTTGTTTTATTATCAGCAGTTTGTATTGATCAGGATGCATTTAAGTGCATAAACAGTAATTGTTTGAAACCCACCTACAAGTATTGCCACCAGTAACCCGGTCACCCTCTGCTCCTTGACCTCCTGGATTCGAGGTTTGTCTCCTGGAGCGACGGCTTTGCTCATTACGGTGAGGGCGTTAGCATGGGTTACAGAGCGAACAGTGGCCGCGGCCATCCATGGCAAACCGAACAGTGCGCTAGTGCCACCGAGAGTCACGATGAGCAACAGATCCAGATGGAAACCAGAACCCTTGACCAGCATTCGCTCTTTCTTACTGACTATCAACCTAGAAGGAGAGAGAGCATCTCTAATACTGCCATGATTTTATGTGTTCCATAAATCAGGGAGAAAAATGTTGTATATGTATATGAGTTACATTACAGTTATATAATTACTAGCTTTTTTTTTTTATTAAAAACCTGTAAACATTTAAACCTTTTTTCCACAAAATATCACATCATGAAAAACAAAGATTTCTTCACTGGCTCTAAAATACAGCTAAAAACACATTTTTGAGCTTAGGGCAAATGTCCTTATGTTCGAGCTCTGTAATCATCATTATGATGAGACGAAACATGGCAATGGACTCACGTTGTGATTTGTGTCTCCATAAAGATGAGGATGAAGACAAGCAGAGCCGGAAGGATGCTGGCAAACATCATCCAGATGGGGAACTGACCATCAGAGCCCAGAGGATTGACTATCCAACCTCGCTTATCAGGACTAGTCACTGAAAAACCTCGGGGTACACTCAGTTTCTGTAGGGTGCGGCAATAAAAAATAAAAAAAATAAAAAAGACAGAATACATATGTGAATAAAATGAGAAAAAAATTCAAGTCATAAAATGCTAGAAAAAGAAGAAAGAAAATGAATTAAAAATGAAGTAAACCAAAAATATAAACAAAATTAATAAATTATAAATGTGAAGCATTAAAAATAAATATGGACAATAACAAACAATTACAATAATGCAAAATAATAAAAGAAAATTAATTAAAAATAAAGTCAATCAAAAATAAAATAAAAGCAAAGAAAATATGATGAGTGTAACGTTAAAAATAATAAATAAAATAATGACAATAAGAAATAAAAGAAAATAATAATAATGAATCTCTTCAACAAACTGGCCAATTTTAGATATCCATAGCACAAATAGTGCCGGTTAATGCATTAAATTTTAATATTTAGGGTACCTAACATGAAATATAAATGAAATTAATACTATCATTTGGTTTACTTGACTTTAACTTCATCAAATCATCTGCAAATTGAAAACTATCCATTCTCACCTGTGAGTATGTGTCTCGAATGCTGTAGTCTACCAGAACCACGAGGAGAATGGCAATAGGAACTCCGAAATCTCCAATAACTCTTCTTAGCTGTAAAAAAAAAAAGAAAAAAAAAAAGACCACAATTGGTCAATTACAACTACATTTTCTTTTGTAATGTCCTAATCACTCAACATTGGGTGACTTGATCAGACAGCGTCTTACCCTGCCAGGAAAGAAGGCACTGTTTTTGAACTTGCGCAGGTAGAAGGCGATGAAGAAGGTCCCAGACATGAGCACCAAGGAAAGCAGAGCAGTATTAGGTTCACCAACCACCTTCACCGTCTCCGGTGTAGTGCTGTTTGATGCTAATGGACTTGAAGTGACATCTTCCATGCTCGAGTTGTGTGTCGAGTTGTTTGCATCAACAACCGTAGCAGAGCAGCGTCTCAGAGGATGTTCCTGGAATATCTGTGGGAAACACCAGTAGTCAAGAGGACTTCACAATCATATATGATGACAAACACGATCAAAAGATGATCCAAACTACCTTGACCAGCTTTGAGAAGGTCTCATAGATGAAAATGAGAGAGATGAGGACGGAGAAGATCTCCTGGGTGAAACGCGAGACAAATCGGACCATGAAGCTGCCCTCAAAGGCCACCATCACCACCACGATGATGATGAGCCAAAAACCGATCCAAACCCGACCTGTCAGGTACTCCATGTTATTGCCCTTACAGAACTGGAGAAGATAAGGACAGAGGAGATATTTTATATAATTATTCATTTTATATATATGAATATATATATATATATATATATATATATATATTGGTAGGGAATCTAGTTTAAGGAAGAGTATTGTAAACTCACAGAGAAGACGGCTTCTTCAAACACCAGGATTGGTCCAGAGAAGCCCACCACCAGAAGCGGCTGAGCCCCGAGCAGACAGAACAACACACCCTGAATACATGTGGCCACAATCAGCTCCGACACACCAATGAGCCCTTCAGTCTTCTCACCTGTACACACAAAACTGAATTACTGAACAGCGAGGTCGGACACATACACTATCTGGAATGCAAGCAAATGTAATCTAAAATACTTATCAGGATCAGAGTCACTGATTGTGTGTATCATGATAACCTTTTTTTTATATAACTGGCTGAAGGCATTTAAAGTAATTAAGTCAGTTCTGGAAGCAATTTACTAATTAAATTGAGAAGATCTGAAGAGATGTACACTACCTAGCCAAAAAAAAAGTTTAATTAGAGCATCTTTAGCTTTGATTACAGCGTGCATTTATCTTGACATTGTTTTGACAACTTTATGCAACATCACAACATTTATTGCCATCAAGCGTTGAATTATTTTCTGACTGAGATCTTGTATTGAGAATGGTAGAGACTGTATAAGTTAGGGTTAAAATAATTGTTGCCAAACATATAACATGTCAGAAACATTAATCACTGCAATAATGATCCAATCCTAGATTCTTCAGTATTTGCTTATTTAACAAGCAAATAAATAAAAAAAAACAATTACAGCATTTTTTTTTTGGTGGCCAGGCCAGGCAGTGTATTTTATATGGGGCAATGACTGAAAAATTCAGAAGGAAATTTCACATTTAACGTCAAAAAAAAAAAAAAATTGTTGGTGAATTTCATTTTACCACAAAGTACAAAAAATATATAATATACGATGATAATGGTCTTTTTTCAAATTAGCATAAAAATACAAATAACACCATGACATACACTTATTATGTCTGCATACATGTATATATTTTCTTTTGATGTTGGAATGCAATTTACTAACCAAATATATTTTCCTTAACAATAATTTCAATTTTAAAACACTGTAATTGATCACATGCATTTAAAATGATTATTTTATTGCATTTAAAATCTTATCAATATGTTACTGTCAGTAACAGTACAGACGAAGCGGTAGTGTAACTGACCTAGAAGACCTCCGAATGTGATGGTGGGAGAAAGAGCAGCGAAATAAATAAAGATGACAGCAGCCATGCACTGGGGGTTCAGTGCATCCTTGAAGTCACTGATGTACTTTGGGTAACGGCGCTGGGCGTCACGGATCAGCCCACCAAACAGACGGCCTGTGCGTCGTAAAGGGTCGTCTTCTAGTTTTAAGGGTGTGAGCAAGGCCTCTGATTTACACATAGAGAGAGAATATGGGGTATTATGAATATAACAGGTTGCTGGGGAAATAAACATGGAAGTTGAAAAAAATAAATAATAAATAAATGTGCGTGCACAAAAAAATTCAATTAAAAAAAGCTAGCGAAAATAACAAGGAAAAGCAAAATAAAAAATAAAAAACCCCACACAAAACAAAATGTCTACATAAAATGACAAAAGCTACACAAAAGACAAACAGAAAGACAAAATAAAAGGCAAAAAATAAACACTAATAACAAAAAAGAAAACAACACAAGACATAAAACAAGAAAAGCAAAAGAAAAACAAAAATGCTCAAAACAAAACACATAAGACGGAAAAAAACAACAACTGAAAACCACAAACAACAAAAAGACAAAAAAAACATACAAACACTAATAACAAAAAAGCAATAAAGAAAAAACAAAAAACACCACACACACAAACACAAATAAACACAAAATAACAAAAAAACACAAAGCAATAAAACAAAACCAAAATAAAAGCTGAACTGGATCTAAAGCTACACAGGTTAATGCATACCTTTCTCTTCAAGGCTCTTGGGTTCTTTGGACAATAAGGCCACCTCCTGCTCCTCTCTCTTGCGGAGCATCTCTCTTTGGAAGTGAGCGACGGACCGCAGAAGATCTTCACCGCCTAGTTCTGATGGAGGGAGAACAATACTGCAGTCCAGGAAGCCATTGATGGCATTGAGCAGGTCCTGCCGATCATCTGCCAGGTATGCAGCTTCATGAAATTGCTGGAGAGAGATGCGATCGAGTTAACACTGGATATAGGTATTATATTCTGAATTTTTGGCATGAAACAATGCATCCCCTTTGAACTTGTGCAGTGGTGACTGCCAACCGTCTTTCTCACCTTGTCGGACATGAGTGTGGAAATGGAGCGTCCGATCTGGTGGTAGTCCATGCTGGTGCTGGGAGGACCAAGCAGCACAAAAAGAAACCGAACAGGAACCGGTACCTCCAACACTGAGTCCAGTTCGACAGCTTCCTGAAGTCGAACAAATGCCATGGTGGGCTGCTCCAGGAAGTCAACACTGCCTGAAAAGACAGCAATACATTTAATTTCCTGTAGTTCTGTGAAATCATTTGTTAGCTCTGTACTAGTCATTTTAGTTCCTGATGCATCTGGTTGATTTGGAATCAAATCAGTAGTAATGTACAACCATTTCTTAACCGTTTAAACAGGATAAACCGAAATTCATATTTTTCCAGTTTATTTTTCCAAATTCCAGATTATTTAGGAGTCTTAAAGGAGTCTTATTTGAGACCTTTAGGACTGTTCCAGAATGATACAAATCCAACAGGATTCCTATAGGATTCAGAATCAGACTATAATTGCTTACCAACGAGTACCACAGTGGCTTCAGCATTTTCTGGAATTTTCTCCAGAAGCTTAAGTTCATGTTTGGATTTGGATCTGTGCATTCCTATGGGTGGAGCAGAATCTTTCTGCAAATAGTGAAAAAGAACAACAATCAGGGAAAAAAAACTGAAGATTTGAAGAGATACATTTTTTTGTTGTTGAAAATTTCACATTTAATGTCACAAAAACACATTCAATACACAAGCAGCAAAAAAATATTGTTGGTAAATTTGAC
>NW_015542330.1:414557-433943 GCF_001515605.1 Sinocyclocheilus anshuiensis | reverse complement strand
ATGAAAAAAAAAAACAAAAACAACACACACAATATATTATATTAATTATATTATATTATAATATAATATAATTAAAATCAGCAAAACACCATGACGTATACTTATTACTGTACTTTACAAATGAAAAAATGCATTGTTTTCTTTTATAATTTTTTTTTACAAATAATTTAATCAAAAAAAATAAACAAAAATTGTTAGGTGATGCACTACCAGTCACAAGTTTGAAATAATTAATGTCTCTTCTGCTCACCAAGGCTGCATTTATTTGAACAATAAATAGTAATATTGTGAAACATTATAACAATTCAAAATAACTTTTCTCTTTTTATAATAGTAAGGTAATAATGTTTCACAATATTACTTTTTTTTATTACATAAATTCAGCCTTGGTGAGAATAAGAGGATTTAAAAAACATTCAAAATAATTATTCCAAATATCTGGTAGTGTATATTATACATATTTTTGTAAAAGGCAAAGTAAACAAATAAATAAATATAAAACAATATAAATAGGTTGCCAAACATGCCATTCTCATTTAAAACAAAAGCCAGTTTATACACTTCCAACCAATTACCTCGTTCTTCTCTATGTCAATGTGAAGTGAGCTGTCTTGACTGTTCCTTGTGGACCCCATGAGTGGCTCCGTGACGGAGGGCTCGGGGACAGGGGACAGGTGGTTGCTGCTGCTCTGGTGATGGCTGATCAGGGAGCCCAGGCTGGCTGCTGAGATGTTTCTGGGGAAGGAGGAGCTGTGCTCTTTCTCATCGCTCGGGTGACTAAGGGAGGGAGAGCAAGGGAGCCAGCGGGTAAGAGACACTAGGAGAGACTGCGACGGTTCATGTATGGATCTACATACGGACAGGTATGCGGTATGGTGAATGGTGTAGAATAAAAACCAATAGATTATATGAGAATAAACAGATGCAAACAGACCAGAATTCTCATGCGCCATTTATTAGATATTGCTCATTGGATAAAAATCCGAGCTCTACCTGTGCTTGAGGAGAAGAGCACGGAGCACATTGGCTCTGTCCTCAGCTTTGATCTGGTCTGAGATGATCATCTGCTCCACCACCTGATGGGCAATACCAGGAAGAGTCTTCTGGTCCAAATCCAGAAGCACAGCTCCTAATGAGAGAAACCAAACATGAGGCCATTTAATCTTCATTATCATTGATGCAATCAATATAATAACAATATGGGTTGTTGTAGTTAACTATTCAAGTTAACTAAATCTAAAACAATACAATTTCTATACCTGAAATAAGCATAAACAAAATATACAAAATATAAACCTATTTTATTTCAACTAGTTGCCAGAGCAACTTTTCTCATTTTCATTTAGTTTAACTGATGTATTAAAATAACTAAAACTAAAATAGAAATTAAAACAACTACATAGACATATATAAAAAAAACAGCAAAAATAAATAAATAAATAAATAAAAACAAAAAAATGACTAAAGCTTCAAATTAAATTGAAAACTGAAAATGCAGAAATATTACATCAGCATTTCTTAATCTGCATATAGTAAAGTCTGTTCAAAACACATTAAAAACCTGGTGTTGATAAATAATATGCATGTTTTAATTTTTCAACATTAAGATTTTAGATTAAAATCACATGAATAATTAATTTGGGTATGTTTATATTCTAGGTTTTGTGAGTGATCACCAATTCTCTGAAGTTTTTTTTTAAATCCATATTTTGTCCATAATTTTTATTTTAATAGTACATAATTTTGTATCCCTAATCCACATTATTGCTCCCTTGTCAACTTTTCTGAAGTTTAAATTGTAAATTTTTTGCTTGTAGTCCCTCAATTAATATAGATATTATATATACAATTATAATTTTGTATACATAATCCACATTATTGCTCACTTTTCAACTTTTCTGAAGTTTAAATTGTAATTTTTTTTGCTTGTAGTCCCTCAATTAATATAGATATTATATATAAAATTATATATAAATAGCGGTTTAAAACCGTTTTAGAAACATTGCACGTAGCATGACACTATGGTGCTTTTGCAATTAATTATTCAAACACTGCAAATATTAATTATCAAATGATATCGCAAATATAAAGTGTTACTGCTAAGGGCTGTAATCTGACATTTGCTCTTCACTACAAAACACTTAAGACTTTTAAGCAGGTTTCTCCAGGTTCTCACCATGAGAGATGGTTTTTCTCAGCTCCAGCAGACTGCGGAACGACAGCGAGGCGACGTGAGGTTTCCCCCAGCGGTCCGTCTCCTCCTCCACATCCTCTTCAAACTTGATCCAGCGAGCCGTTTCTCTCCACTGCATCTCCTGGTTTTTATCCATGATCAGCTCATTCAGCTCCACAAACACCTGGTGCCAAAGAACATGCAATAAATGAGTGAAGAAAACGCTATTACAACACCCGAAGAGCAACAGATGCCTGCTATTCACTTCAGGTAACTTAAGTTAACATTGGTTTGATCTGCCTAAAACATAATATCACACACCAATTGATGCGTCCAACATGTGTATGTACACCAACACATCATTTCCTGACCTTCTGGTGTTGAGCAAGCCGTCTGGAAAAGTCTAAAAGGACCATGCCGTTAGAGCAGGACTGACTGATGAGATGTGAACACCCACTGGTGTTATTTAGAAGTCAAACGGTCCGTAAGTACACTCATTTACTGGTTTGGATCTGAGGGCGTTAATAAAACATGGCTGACTCGGAAGGCTCGCAGTGTCCAGTTACCTGAGCTGATCTTTTCTTTATTTCTAGGTGTGTGAAAGGGAAGAAGTTCATTAATTTTTAATCAGGTCCTGCCCCCTAAAATCCTCCTTTCATTTGTTTTGAAGGGCAGCGGGCTTGTCTGAAATAAAGTGGTGCAGTGAATGAGTCTCAATCTGGGAAAAGGACTAAATGTGCTGGAAAACCCATCAAGACTTTGTAGAGCCATCTGTAAAGACATCTGAACCTAACCCTGACAAATTCGTCCTGATATCCCAGCTAGAGGGAATGGCACTAAAACATTCCCACAGAACATTCGGTTACACCTTAAACAAGCATTTATGTCCATTAATTAGTGACCAAATTACACGAGGATTCCTGTAGTATTCGATAAATTAATATCCATGACTTTTCAGTGATCCAGTTGTTTATGATTACTGGATAAGGATTTCATTTTTAAAGAGCTTTTTTTATATAAGATGTTATTTTTTTGTTGATAATAATAATAATTATTATTATTAAATAAATATTTATACATATATTTTTTCTTATTTATTTTACTTTATTTTTATATATTAGACATATCATTTTATTAACAGGCTTAACATTTTTATTTAAATATATTTTTCAGAGTTTTCCTTGGGAGTTCAGACAGGCTTAATAGACTAGTTTCCACCAAACTACAGACATCAACTAGCAACCAAGCTAGAGAAACCAAGAAGCTAGCATCTGTGAACAGGTGTCTGACCTCATGTGGCGTCCGGTCTAGTTTGCGACTGCGTGTGCTGGGCTCTTTGTGATCTTTGCTGATGTGCACCACTTGTCCTTTTGTGCTTTTCCTGACCAGGTGTCGACGTACTCCAGGAACATCTTCAAAACGATGACCTGGAAGAATAAAACAATAAAAACATGCATATTATTTAAATAACAGGCTGTAGGAATGTGTTGTGTACGATTTTTGTGTTTTTAAAAGACGTCTCTTATGCCCTTTAAGGCAAAGAACAGCATTTATTTAAAATTGAAATCTTTTGTAACATTATAAATATATTTACTGTCATTTTTGAGCAGTTTAATACATTCACATAATCCTTGCTGAATAAAAGCATTACTTTCATTCAAATATGTTAAATATGTCATATGTAATATATATATATATTTATAAATAAATATATTTATTACCCCTAACTTTTGATATACTACATACAACCTTTAATTAATTATGTACCACATTCAAAATTACAAAACATTGCGCTGTACTATAAAATATTTCAGATTTTCATTCTAGATGGATTTCTCCCAGGATGCATGTACTTGCAGTATTCAAATCAGTCAAATGACCACACTCATTAGGTAAAATCTCATTGGCAGAGTTGAGAGGCAGGTCATCGCCTTTGTTCATAACACAACGCTCATCAGGGTGAAATTACAGGATGGGCAAGTTGCCGAAGACATTCAGGATAAAAAGGTCAGGGAGGGAATTTAGGGGGATTTTGACTAACTAGGCTGAGCGTAGGAACAAACTCCAATCAAGAAGAGAGGCCAAGCCTTTTCTCACACTGCTAGACGGAGCGAGTTGAAATTCACTTTTACATACTTATATAAACTTAAAAAAAAGGCATTCACACCCTGACAGTGATTTGCAATGACAGATGAGAGCTCACAGCGACTGAAACATGCTGGTCAAGCAGAGTTTAACTTGTTGATTAACTGTTTTTGTCTATGAACTGACGTTCTAACATCCACAGAAACTGTGTAAGTCCTGTTTGCAGAGCATATAGCAGCAGATGGGCCTTTTCCCAGACTAATTAGTGGCCTGTATAGCAAGACGGAGAAAGCTGATGGGGTACATTACAGGAACCGCTGATTTACAGCTGAAGTCTGATAAAGGTTTGTCCCGCTGGGCCACAAAAGTCTCTTGCTGTGAAGTGTAGCAGGATGCTTGGTACAAATCACCTGAGAGACTATGAAACTAGTGGAAACTCTGACTTCTAGATGTTGCGATCCCAGAAGACCAGGTCATGGATTTGTGCTTTATGTACTAATATAATAGTTAGAAACATATCAAAACAAGAACTACCCAAATAAATCACTGTTTATAAAGTAAAAAAACCAAAAACAAATTATGAAAAGTTTTTTATGCTTACAGAGGCTGCATTTATTTGGTATAAAAAGTAAAAACAGTAAAATTGTGAAATATTATTAGAATTTAAAATAACCATTTTCTATTGTAATATATATTTAAAATGTAATTTATTCCTGTGATCAAAGCTGGATTTTCAGCATCAGTGTCACATGATCCTTCAGAAATCATTCTAATATGCTGATTTGCTGCTCAAGAAACATTTTCTATTAACTCTGTTGAAAACAGTTATGCTGCTTCATATTGATATTTTGTTTCTAAGCTTCTTTGATGAATAGAAAGTTATAAGATTTACTATTTCGTAACATAATTGTCTATCACTTTTAAATAATTGAATGATCCTTGTTAAATAAAAGTATTAATAAACAAAAAATCCTGCTGACCCCTAACTTTTGAACATTGCATTAGCTTCTTATGCTAAAAAAGCGTCAAAAAGATGCACATGAACTGATAAAATTATGCCTTGTAAGTGACTCTAAATAAAAGCATCTACAACTTGCATAAATGCAAATACAAAATCATTGTTTACGTTAACCATAGAACTAAAGATGGCAGCTTCATTTGAAAATGTACTGAACTATTGAGATTTCAAATCTAGAGGCTTTCAATAAAATATCATTAGTTGGTGGGCAAGCCTTTGAAAGTTATAGCAGAACAAAAATACAACCTAAGGAATAATAGCATTTTTTCACACTAATTTATTCCAAGACATGCTAGTTTCATGAATGAATGAATCAAAGTAGTCTGTACCTAAAGATTTCCCACCAAACCTAAGACAAATAATGTAGAGATGGATCCTACTGGGTACGTGCATTAAAAACTCACTTTTAATGCCGTCGAGGTCGGCCGAGGCCAGGGTCTGTGCCTCAAACTCATCGGTGGGGATCCGCTGGTATTTGGCCTGCTCGGTCCCCGTCATGTTGCCCGTGCGACGTCTCTCCTGAAGGTCGTAGCTGCGACTCGACACACGGGGCAGAGAGCTGGGTTCAGAGGTGCTACGGGTCGGAGGAGCAGGTTCAGACGGCCTACAACAGACAAAAGGACACCTTGTCAAGTAGTTCATTAAACCACAAAAAAATAGAAAAAAGTCCACACAAGGAGTAAAAACGATTTCATGCTGTTTACATTACTTGTCTTGAATGAAGTGAAGTTCATTAGATGGAGGAGCTTAATAAAACATTTCATTTAATTAGTTTATCTATACGTGACAAATTGAGATTAGTTTTCATGAAACCACTAACACAAAAACATAAACAAGCCAAACTTAATGGAAAGTTAACAAAAAGAGTAAAAACAACTATTTTTGAAACATTAGTGTTTTGCTATTATAAAAAGCTAACAAAGACATTTATTAGCTATTAAGATAAATAACCTAAAGAGAAGAGAAGAGTAACATTTTAAAGTCTGAATATCCCCTTCAGATATTCCTCTGATTTAGCAGTTAATTTTGCAACAAAAACAACATCTTCATGAGCACTTACCTTTAATTTAAACGGAGTCATGTTTCTGAAATCTTCTTAGACCAAAAACATTGTTAATGTAGGGACAAAAGCCCTTTACTTTACTAAAGAACAGAAGAAAATAACCAGCTGAAATGATCTGGTAATGAATCCTGATGCTTGTAAAGACACCCCTGCATTTAAAAAGATGAGAAAGCAGAAAGGAAAGGTAGAGAGCGCTTTATAAAAGCAAAGTGCGGTTGCTAATAGTAACGGGTGAGTGATGTAGAAAGTGGTGATGAAGGTCTGGAGAAAAGCTGATACCCTGCTGCTCTGTGAAATAACTGGCACTAGGTAACGAACAGGGTGTGCTGTGCACATCTAATGATACAATTTACTGTAAACCAAGAACAGAGAGCTGAAGGTGGATGCTTTACGGGTCGAGCTACGAAACCTACCACTTCAAATGAGTAAATACTGCAACAAAACTGCAAAATGAAGACTAAGAAGCTATGCAATACTGAGAACTTCCCTTAAAATTTTGTTACCATGGTGACAGTTTCCACCAAAATACCAAAGTTACACAAAAACATGTCCAGGTCACATTTCACAACAAAATTAATTAAACAAAAGCTGGATGAAGAAAATGAAGCCTGTTTAATGGCCATTAGTGTTTTTTATTGCAGTATTATGCATTTTTCATGACAATTGAGAACATGTTACCGCCATATTCTCGTGCATGGCGTGATTTACCTTTTTATTGGTTTTTGGTTTTTTATTTGCATAAATTAAATGCAGTACAACAAACACTAGCAGAATGTATAAATACCATTTTGTAGATATTGCATGCTTGAGCAATTTCTAGCCAATTAATTATTTTAGAGCTGAGCATTACTTAACCCATGACTAACCAAATTTTCACGACTTTTCAATATTATAATCATTTTTATGAGCTGGAAATCATTAGAAAATCCTGATAGTTCCAGGTTTATAACTGTGAGAAGATTATCCCTGAAGATTTTTTTAATGGTAATGAGAACCATATATATATATGAGAATTTAGAGGAAAATATCTTTAACTGTCATGAAAATATTTTTCTTGATGGTCCTAAATATTTAACAAAAATATTTAACATTTAATATTTAAAACTATTTAATAGTCCTAAAGCACAAAGCATATAATAGGGATATTATACTTAACTTAAACTATAATAAAAATAAAATATATTATTATTCTTTTTTATATTTTGTATTTAAGAACTTAAACTTGTTTTATTTCATTTCTGATTTATTTCATTTAGTCTAACCCAGGGCTGTCCAAACCCGGTCCTGGAGGGCCGGTGTCCTGCAGAGTTTAGCTCCAACCCTAATTAAACACACCTGAACCAGCTAATCAAGCTCTTACTAGGCATACTAGAAACTTCCAGTCAGGTGTGTTGAGGCAAGTTGGAGCTAACCTCTGCAGGGCACTGGCCCTCCAGGACCGAGTTTGGACAGCCCTGGTCTAACCTGACACACTAAAATAAATAAAACTGAAATAAAAATTAATAAAAATTATACAGACAGATTTTAAAAAAACTGACAAATGACAAAAACACAGAACAAAATAACTAAAATGTTAACACTAAAATTAGGGCTGTCAGTTTAACGCGTTAACTTAATTAGTTATGTAAAAATAACGCGATTAAAATATTTTAACGCAGTTAATGTACTGGCCCCGCCCCCAGACCTGTACGTCATCTTACATTTCATAAGCTTAGTCCCCAAATGACGAACTATACACTATGCACTCATACACTATGTACTTATGCACTCAACCATGTATAGTATGAATTATATAAGGTTATTTTGTCATTCATAATCTTAGTCTGATAGCCCCTCCCCCTTCGGTACATAATTAAAGCTGTGACAATTGAGTGCATGAAGTGTCCAACATTCCACACTTAATTTTTTCAGTTATTTAAGTGCATCATCCGGGTATTTAAAGTGCACTTTTTCTTTTTGGAATTTTCAGTGTGAACGCACTCCTCACACTATTTATACAACAAAACGTCATAGAATAGTGCATAAGTACTTGATTTGGGATGCACCTATACAGTTGACTGTTGACAAATATGATGCAGGACAGCAACTCCATAAATGCAGTTATGCCCTAAAATTCAAGATATTGGGGCAAAAAAATGCTATACAGGGATAGAAAAATGAATAAAAAGCTTGAATATTCGATTTCTACATGTGGGCGGGAATTAAACGCCCCTTTCTGCTGATTGGCCAGCCAAAGATCAAACCGTAACAGACATTTCATTGTCTGTTACCAGGTTTATTACTATATTTATCATATACTAAAATCATACATATAATGAAAATATGTTAATATGGGATTTCCA
This sequence comes from Sinocyclocheilus anshuiensis, assembly GCF_001515605.1. Taxonomy (NCBI): domain Eukaryota; kingdom Metazoa; phylum Chordata; class Actinopteri; order Cypriniformes; family Cyprinidae; genus Sinocyclocheilus; species Sinocyclocheilus anshuiensis. The sequence continues at coordinate 425,262 of NW_015542330.1, read as the reverse complement.
TTAACTCTTATGAGTTACTTATGACTCTTATTGCAGTATCAATAACTATACTAAATATGAACTGTGAGTAAGTGAATGGAGTGCAGCGTTTAGCTCATTGTGTCAAAGCTTTGCCTCTAAGTAATTAAACAATGACATAATCCATCAGGATATTTTTGCATATGCAAAAGCTAAAGCAGCACAGCAGATGGACTCACTCAGTGGATGTGCTGTCCTGAGGCTCTGAACACACAGCAGACGATGGGACGATCAGGATTTCTCGTGCAGGAAGAGGCTCTGAAGTCTCAGGTGTGGATACATGAGGCTCGTCATCTGACACAAAGAACTGGACAAGAGATAAATGAGAAAAATCTATCATAGGTAGTAATTCAGTAACAGTAAACAAGCACTTAGAACTTGAGTTTGCACTATTCAAAAAGGGTTGTTGTATTTATTTCAAGATTTCAATCAATTAAAACATTGAATTAAATGTTGAACTTTGGATGTAAATGAGGTTACCTGAACACTGTCTCTTCTCTCTGTTGTGGGCACTGGGGTGGCGCTCTGGCTCTCTGTAGCTTCTTCATCTTCCTCCTCCTCCTCATCTTCACCCTCCTCGATGGCCAAAGCACCGCTGGGGCTGGAACAGACTCTGTGGTCCTTACTGCTGCTCCGTTTCCGCTTCCTCCCACTCTTCTTCCTCCTGCCGTCTCCCGGGAGTTTGGACAGAGGGTGGTGGATGTGATGGGACGAGTGACGATGATCTGGAGACGATTACAGCCGAGTTTCAGTTCTGCATTTTCATATTTATGGCTTTCAACATTTATCAGAGATCTAGAGTTGTAAAATTGGAAAATTATATTTTTAAGTTGAGTAATGAAGGTATAAATTGAAAATTGACATCTTATGAAATGTGCTCCTATAAGACGATGTTTTTATTTGTACAATTGCTAATACTATTGCATATTACTTTTGTACTATTGCCGGCTCCACACCCAGGGTTATTATATTAAACTTAAACTAAAACCTTAATAAAAAAAATGTCATTACTTGAAATAAAATAATTGTTAACCAAAATAAAATACACTAGCCAACATTTGTCCTAAAACCTAAAACCAAAATGCGTTCTTGTCTTAGGACAAGTTTGATGGACTTTTTTGATCCATTTTAAATGTTGACTACTATAAAATAAAATAAAAAATTATTTAAAAAAATAAATAAAAAACTTACTTCAGCTAGCTGCCAAAGGCAAAATTTTTAATTTTCATTTAGTTTAACTTGTAGTACTATAATAACTAAACATTTAATGACAATAAAAATAACAATAAAAATAATAAAAAATTAATAAAAAACTATATAGGCATTTAAAAAAAACAAACACAATTCAATTATTAAAACTAACTAAAATTAAAGTGAAAACAAAACAAACAAAATCTAATTTAAAATATAAACAAAAACTATAATAAAGTGTATTAATGATACTACAATAACACTGGCTCTACTTATAATCTATGCATATATGCATATATAAAAATTATGTGTGTGTGTATATATATATATGGATGTGTGTTTTTGTGTGTGTCAACATTTTCAAAGGTGTCTGAAAAAAACAATGGATTTTTTCATTTTTTTAATGCAAAAGAAAATAAGAAAAAATAATAAAATAAAATAAAAGGGATGCAAACTTGCATTCAAAATCTTCCTCATTGTAGGTGCGGTGCTGCTCGCTGGGAACTCTAGGAGTGGGGCTCAGGATCTGCTGGAAGCACTGAACACCTAACGCTTTATTCAGGTCACCTTCCTCCTCTTCCTCCCTCTGTGGCACTCGGACAGGTGTGGATGATGACTTGGGCTGGAGGGGGAACACTCAAGATTAGGACACCTAGTTCATAACACCCCCACCCCCCTCCCCCCAAAAAAAATAAAAATAAAAATAAATCAATAAAATAAATCAATTACAAAAATAAATTTCTTGTGGCCAACTGTTACTGAGAGTGTATACGTCACCTGCTATTATGAAGTGACAAATCTGTCCATTGCTAACAGCGTCCTTAAACAATCACTAGAGGGAGTCATGGTCAAAAGCATTAGTTACAGTCACAGAACAACACACTTGCTGTGTCTCATTTTGAAGGCTGCACCCTTGGAACGTCGCATTCATCAGCCGCACACATCACTGAGGTAGTCTTATTTCAGATTAGTAACTATTATATTCCAAAATAAGAAAGAAATGACAATAATTTACATCTCATAAACAATAACAGTCCATTTTATAATGGCTACTTTTTCTGAAACGTGACATCCTTGATGACGCACGCGGCCGACAATTGTGACTTTCTGAGGGCGCAGCCTTTGAAACGAGACAGTGACTGATTTTAATGATCCCTGTCAGAGCTCCCAATGTTCCCGACATAGCTTTTACAGTAGTTAATCTCTTTCTAAATGAAATGGAAATCATGATATAATGTCAAACAAATGCAAACACTGGAGGCTTTACAGCTCATTGCTGCGCTTACTGCAATGACACGAGCAAATAATCTCAAGTCAAAAACAATCTCATTAGCTACTCCTCGATGGAGCGCTCGCATTTGCTCAATAAATGCACAAACAAACAAACCAGAATAAAACATTTACTGTATTTCATTCCATGCAACTAAATTAACATTTTTTTTTGCTAATTCACTAAATCTATTTTTTCCCACAAGCAATATAGCCATAATACAAAAAGAAATAACCCAAACTATCAGATACAACAAACCTTTTCCATTTAAATTCCTTCATCTAAACCTGTTCTTGCAAGTCTACCACAGGAGATCTTTCCTGCCGTCAGACAGTACCACACCACCTCACATACTACATTACACAAGCAGAATTTCTGCCATTCAGTAGTGCCAGATAATGCTTTCATATGGTGTATACATGGTGCACATTAAGCACCATAGTAGGAGACAGTCGCACTGGACTAAATTATTTTGCCACTGTCAGTTTAGTGTAGGACATAATCTGAGTCTGATATAGAGCTGAGAGTTACATTGAAATAAATTGATATTTGTCATGCAGCCTTTTTGATTTGCCTACTGCTTTAAGCTGTAAGTTAATTAAGCAGTTAATTAAGCTTATAATTCAGTATTTCAGCAAGAGGCTGATTTTTAAGCAAGAGCAAGATTTTTAACTGTGCAGATGCTGAAACATAGTATAGAGAGCTGCACTTGGCCTATAGAAAGTCAAGGGATTTTTTTTACTCCAAGAGTAAGAAGTAAAAAAATAAAATTCTCACATTTTTTTTTTTTTTACAAAATAATTTGTATTATCTGTGCATCAAATTACAAGTTATTTAAATTTTCTATGCATTCCCCTATAAAATTAGCCCAAATCATTCTAGAATCTAGAATTTATTCCAAATATAGCTAATCAAGTCATCTTGAGAAAATTCCTCACTTTTTTCACATTGCAGAAAAAGAAAATATCACAATTTCAGGGCTGCACAATTCTGGGGGGGGGGAGGGGGATCAAGTTGCAATTTTTCTGATTAAAATGACACCTTAAAATGTGATGGAAAAAAATCTTTGTTTGCTTTGCTTGTAGGGCAGTACATTTTGGCCAAAATGTTGTGATTATTATATATATGCGATTATATATGTTACATTAATAATTTTTTATTATATAAAAATCTAAAAATTACTAAAAACTAATAAGAAATAACACTATTGTAATACCTCACTGCAAAAAAATATAAAGTATTTAAGAAATTACATTTACATTTAAAATTACATTTCATTTCTCAATTTTCAAACGTTAAACCATCAACAACCAACAAATTTTGACAGAAAACCACAAGGAGCCAATGACAGCTTCTCTTTTGTGGATACGCTTTTCTCATTACAAGTATAGGAAGATGAGTGGCACATGTTGCATCCCAAATGCGTGTTAAGGCGACCAATACTCAAAGCAGATGTGGAGAGATGGAGTTTAAAAGGATAGTTTACCTAAAAATGACAAATCTGTCATTTATTACTCACCTTTGTCATTTCAAACCCGTAAGACCTTCGTTCATCTTCAGAACACAAATTAAGAGATTTTTGATGAAATCTGAGAGCTTTCTGACACTCCATAGACAGCAAGGGAACTACTACGATCAAGACCCAGAAAGGTAGTAAGAACATCGGTAAAATAATCTGTGACATCAGTGGTTTAACCTCAATTTTATGAAGTTACGAGAACATTTGTGCGCAAAGAAAACAAAAATTTCTTCTCTTCCAGTCAGTCTCTGCCGCCATTCACCACGACAGAAAAAAAAAGAAAGCTCTTGGCTTTCATCAAAAATATCTTCATTTGTGTTCTGAAAATAAATGAAGGTCTTACAGGTTTGGAACGTAATGAGAGTGAGTAATTAATGACAGAATTTTCATTTTTGGACGAACTATCCCATAATCACACTAAAATAAACCGCAATTTCAGTTTTGTTTCGATTAATAGTGTAGCCCTAGTCTGAAAGGTGGCTGATGACTAGAGTTCAAATGGTACTGGATAACAGCAATGACCCAAAAGTTTCCCAAATTACTGATACTTTTGTCCATCTTAGATCTGTTCCAACCAACTAACAAGAATATAAGAGTCAGCACATGCTAATTAAGGTCTAAACCAAAGCTTACCATGCTTGCCTAGATGATGCTAGAGCTGTTGACAATCAGTAAGTGCTCACAAAGCTGTGCAGAAGAACTCATGAGAACGTCGTTCCTCCTGTATGCCCTCAAAAACAACAAAGTGAAAGCAAACTCATTGTGTTCCTGTGGCATCGCAGGGCTGTTAGTCTTTCTCCGCAGAGTGATTAAAAACAAACACGATTTGGAAGAAAGTGCATGATTTCGATTGTTCAGAACAATATACTGTAATCTTCTCAGCCACACTTCAACATTTTCCACAGGCAAATACTGACACTCTCCAGAAAACATCCATCATGTTATGTTACCTTGTGCCGCTGAGACTTCAAATCTGCTTTAATTTGTTCTGAGACTTTACGTGGGCGCCTTTAATACGTTTATTGGCATGTGGGAACAACAGATTGACCAGTCTCAACCAAGGATTCCAAGGAAAACCAGTTAAATTTGGTTTTAAATGATTATACCGACTTTTTCCAAATGCACAAAGGCGATTTGTGCTTCGAAACATCACAGGACAAAGATTAAAGCTTGAAAGTCCCATAAATAGTCTTTGGCTCAACTTATGAAGCAGGGTTATTATAGTTAACTACAACTAAAACCATAAAAAACATCGCTACTAAAATAAAATAAAATAAAAAATTAATTAAATAATAATAATAAAAATAAAATAAATTATTTTAATTAAATAATTCATAAATCTATAAAGACATAAAAAAAAACTAATTAAAATGACACCAAAAAAAAACTAACATTTTAACATTAAAAATAACATGGAAAATATAAAAAGAAATGAGTTCTAAATATTAATAAAAGCAATACTAGTATCTCAATGATACTAAATAACACTGTTATGAAGGGAGAAAGTCAAGAAATTATGCCAAATGCTCCTGTCGTCTACACAATCTTGTTACCAGAAAGTAACAAATCAAAGTTTTCCACAAAAGGCTTGTGGTCAATATCAACCCACATGAAATACTTTTGTCTACAATGAAATCACACTGAAGTTTGGCTCTTCGCCTAGCAATAGATGCACATATAAGACATGATTCAATGACCCACAGCGCTCAGGCCAACAAGACAGCAAACTGAACCCAAAATAAACCATTAAACCAACCACTCCAGACCAGCCAAACTCTTTGAGGACAAGCAGTGGCTTATATCAGCAGCTCCCTAGCGGCATTAGTGTCAGTTCACATGAGGAGCCACTGGCCAAAGCAAAGTCTCTTGGTGTGAGCGTACGGCCAGCGAGCGATTAGCCGCACAGATCTGTGAGGTGTCTGAAATCCCACTGACTCAGCAAGAGATGCGTGCAACACGAGGAAACGTTATGGAGAGCTGAGGGTAGAGAGAGCCTTACAGAGCTCACACAACTCATGATTTTACAAGCATATCTAATAATGTAAAGAGTATAAACTATTATTATGAAGACCCGTATACTTCAAAAGAAAAAAAATATAGGCAGTTGTCTGACAGTTGACAACTTTAGATTAATAGATGTTTGAAAGACGCCATTCCAGACAGCGCGTTGAGTCTGCCGGGCTTTCAGCTGTTTAGAGCAGATCGCGACGCAGAATCAACGGGGAAATCACGCGAATTGTCAATTTATATATTTTTATTCCTTATTTACTTGTTCTATTTTTTATTATTTTTTTATTTTTTATTATCTGTATTTTTTGTTCCGTCACTGTCATTCTGTTACACTGTGGAAGCTTCTGTCACGAAAACAAATTCCTCGTATGTGTAAACATACCTGGCAATAAAGCTCATTCTGATTCTGAAAGAAAAGACCAATTAAAATTCAGCATCTGTATGCAAGAGTGACCAATCAAAATCAGTATGCAAATACTGAATCGTGAAATAAAGTAGTGGGAGATATTCAAATGTAAATATTTGATTTCTTTTTAATGACAGCCAAGAATGAAATGAAAAGAATGATATACCAATGAAATTACTGACAAAATGAAGTTGGAATGGAGTCTGAACATTAGACGGTGTTCAAACTGAATTCAAATTAATTGCAGAATATTGTAGAGAATAACAATAGAATTCCAATAATTAAACAATAAATGTAATTATAATTATAAAATACATTAAAATATAAATAAATACAGATGTATACATATTTTTATATTATTTATTTATTTGTGAAACTGACTACACGCAAGAAATTGCAATACTGTATAAAAGAAGTTAACCACTTAACACTTAAATTTTACCCGTGGCTGTTTTTCAAATGTACATAACAGATTTAAAATAAAACATTCAAGTCTCCCAGTCATTGACTTTTACTAAAATTATGTAATTTACAATCCAATGTTGTTAAAAACTATTTAGATAAAACCAGATCAAAAAACGGGGCATTTATACCTATAAGCGCCAGCGGGTCAAATTTACCCGCCTATATAATGCATGTATGTTCACGCTGTCATTTTCTTGCCGCTTATGTTTTAACTTTGTACTTTGTACAAGGCAACGCCTTTCACTCACTGATTTAGCCGTTATCAGTTTCATAAATAAAGTCAAGATGAAAAAAAAAAAAAAAGGCGATTTATGGAAGGTAGGTAATTAGAAACACTAAATGCCATGAGTGATGGAGAGTCTGATGGCAAATCTGATCTATATGATGTAATGAATAAAACCATTTTTTTGATTATCCAAAGTTCAATGCTGTTGTTCTCTTATTCAAATTATAAATGATATAACTAAACAAATTAATAAATATTTAGGTGAAGCTGTGCGCTTGAATTTTTCATCGCATCATCCTATGCAGTGTGTTGAATTATTATTGCTCATTATTGTCTATAGGCTGTTTTAGCTATTCATAGCATGGCATCTTAATATATTGATTAATGACATTGTATTATAATATTAAACCACCCAAATATTTAGGCTACTACCTTCTAATTTCCATTGTTAGTGCAGACCTTTTTTTTAGTGCAGGCTACTGACCGTTATGGATTTGTGTAGCCTGCATTAAAAAGTCTTGAACATAAAACAACAGGATAAAAATATAGTTGATGACTAGACAATCATTTCATGACTCTAGACACTTCTTTGTGAAGACAGTGGCATAATACAGTGAAATAATATGTTCTTTAGCCATATAAATACAGTTGCCATGTGCATGGGTAAAATTGACCCGCTGGCGCTTTTAGATATACAGCGACCTCTGGCGGTTCTAGTGTTAAAGTAGCAATATTGTGACATTAATGGCATGAAAAAAAAAGAACGAAATGCCAATTAATATACTACTGACTGAATAAATACATATTTAAATATTTAAAATCTCATTTTTTGCTTTTTAAAATTTATTTTATTTTCTTAATTGTATTAATTTAATAATGTATTACTTTTGGCTGTTCACAAACTTTGCAGTTACTTTGAATTTGGCTCAAATTTTATTTTGTAGGTACCTACATTAATATTTCACGCTTTCTTTGTTTCATGTGATTAATGTTATTCCAGCGTATTGTATGTTTGTTTGTAGTCAGCTTCACAAATATACTAATATTATATACATATACATCTTATATACATATAAGATGTAGATATTATTAAAATAAAACTAATAACAAATATTTTCATATTTTATCATATAAAACAATATGAATAATCGTATAAAATAATATAAAAACAACATAACTAAAAACTATATTTATATTTTAATTTTTTAAATAATTTTTTTTTTTAATGCAAACAAAATACACATTTTTACAAAGTTTTACAAATACCTCAGATATGTTCTTTATTAATTTAAACAGTTGTGACATTCACTATTTACTCCGAGCAAGATCCACCAGTCCTCAGCCTTCCAAAATTAACCCTTTCAACTGTTTGCCAAGCATTGATTTACAAGATCTGATCACAAAATATTGCAAAAATACCTCAACAATGGCTGATATCAGAGCGCCAGAGAATATAATGTAACACACCTCATTGTGAACGATAAAGACGGTCAAGGTAACAGATTTAATACTACAGCTAATTTAAACCTATGCAAACAGCATAAATGACTGACCTTTAACTTGTACAGGAAGTCCATTGGTCATCTATCATGTCTAAACACGAGAGTAAGAAAAAGAATTTAGTTTTCCTAGCAAATCTAAAAGATGAGCGCAAACAACCCGTACACTCCTCCGCAACCTGTCGTCACATGACCGCAGCAGGAAGAGGATATGGAATGGCCCAATTTCACAACGCCAGGCCTCGTTCGAACTCCAACCGCTGATTGTCTAGACCTTCCCCCAAACACACCCCACATCCACACACCCAAAACCAGCAGTCGTGTCATCGGGTTGATCATTAACCAATGGATCAACAGTTGTCTGCCATTAAGAGGCCAGCCAATGTCAGTTCACCAGTTAAGCTCTGAATTATACTAACTAGCAATGAGAAATTCATACCCATTAGGTCATGAACTATAGTGTAGACAAAATGACTGGGGATGATGCTGCCTTCACATTTCTAGACTAAAACTTAGCTTTAGTTTTAAAAATCTGTAGTTTATCAATATATGTTTGCAACTTGCAACCAGCATAAAGATGCTAATAAAATTTTATTTGTCAATAAAAATGGTTACGTAAAGAATCAAAGACACATTGACAACTATTCGAACTGCAGGCCCAAAATAGTGAAGAAGAACTCGACTGAAGAGACTACATTTGTGACAAAAGAGAGCTGGCTCTTTAAAGGCAAAACCCTGGGAATGCTGACTCAGCAGAGTGTGGGTTTGGAGAGGATGCAATTCAAGTCACAGAAAGTTGCCGCATATCACTGCAAACAGCTGCAGGAGAAAAAAAAAAGTCAATTTTGTGGGCGAGAAGGTCTTTGAGTTTCCCTCGAGTTGGCCGAGTGAGTTTTATAGTATCTTGTCAGTGATACCGGACCATTAGAGACCACACGGATAATTACAACGCAGAGGTTTGTTTGGGAAGTCTGCCTGGATCTTAAATGCTATACCCTTTCAAAGTATAAAATACATGAAAGATCTTCTATATGTAAAAGGCGAGCACAAAAGTAATGAATGAGGCTACTACTGATAGAAATCAAGGGAAAATGATTTATAAAAACAATTACAGTGCACACATGACTTACATACAGTAATAGTACTATGGTTTAACCAAGGTTTTCAGGTCATGGTACTATGGTAATATTATTAAATACCAATAAACTATCTGCTTATAAAGTGTTAGCTCTTCATGTAGTCCTAAAATCACCAATATAAATAACAATTTCCATTTTTTTGTGAATTATTGTGCAAATAAATTCATTTACGGTTTAAAATGTTACATTTTGGTGTATATGCATACATATCAGTTGTTAATAATTAACTATATTAGCCAATATTTTATATACCTCTAAATCTGCTATTAGCCATTTTAAGAATTCTTAGTCATTTCCTACTGGAGAATCATGTAAATCCCACAGGAATCATTCAATGCGTTGCAAGGAAAATATATTAACATCAGTTATTAATATATTGCATTTTACACACTACAACCAAATGTTTGGAATAAATTCGATTTTTTTTTTAAGTTGCTTATGCTCACAAAGACTGCATTTATTGTATTTGCTGACAAAAATTTTGAAATATTATTACAATTTAAAATAACTGTTTTCTATTTTAATATTAATATACATTGTATTATATAGTATAATAAATTAGAGCCCGACCGATATATAGTTTTGCCGATATTATCGGCCGATATGAGCCTGTCGCAGATATATCGGTATCGGCGAATATGCTGCTGATATGCCACCGATATGAAAATTTTTTTACAGAACATATAACGCAGATTAAATGCTTCTGAATGGTGTTCACTTAGAATTACTTAGTTTGTCCAGCAGAACGCGCGCTATTGTTTGCTACTGGCGACCAGGTCAGTGTAGTGTTGAGATGCGCGGATGAGCTCAAACTTCACCCGAGTCTGCTGCTTCAAATTATCCGCCCGCCACCCACCCGCACTTATATTTGATCGTCACATTACAATGATTCTAATTCTTAGTTTTGCATGATGATATGATGAATGGATGGTTCATTTTTAACAGCAGATTCAGTGATGTTA
>NW_015542330.1:413361-413750 GCF_001515605.1 Sinocyclocheilus anshuiensis | reverse complement strand
AATCAGTGATGTTGTCTACACTGGATGCAGTAAACTGATGCCTCGTTCTATTTATGACGTGCTGACACAAAGTTCTAATGATTTTCAACGGTCGCTTTGTCGCGTCCTGTTGCGGCACAGACATGGTGTCAGCATAGTTTGTCAGTACAGTCAGTAACGTAGCAGATTGAAGAGTTAGTATCTTTCAGCAGTCTAATAGACGGCAGTGCGGTGGTGGCTTGAGTCTGTTGAACAGGGACGTTCACAGACATTTTGAGGGGCAGGGGCTCAAGTGGAAAAAAGGGCACTTCTCATATTTATTTAAATTTTTTCTAATCAAAATGTTAAAGGGGTCATATGATGCTGCTAAAAAGAACATTATTTTGTGTATTTGGTGTAATGAAATGTGT
>NW_015542330.1:413023-413301 GCF_001515605.1 Sinocyclocheilus anshuiensis | reverse complement strand
ATATATTAGGGGTGTGCGATATTGACAAAAAATATATCTCAATATTTTCTGGGATTTTACTGATAACGATAATTAGATTTTGCTGAGTGTGTTATTGTGCTGATCTCTTAAGGACTGCCGTGGACAGCTGACTCCTAAAATTTTTGATATTCTTCATATTCTGTGTGATGATCAGTTCACACTGATAGAAATGAATCTTTTCCAATAAGTTTAAATAGATTTTTTGCCTTTTATGAGCATTTTTACCTTTATAAAGCCTTTTTTTCTAAAAATGTGCA
>NW_015542330.1:412419-412731 GCF_001515605.1 Sinocyclocheilus anshuiensis | reverse complement strand
GAAAAAACGTCAGTCTTCGCGTGATACTGATTAACTATATGAAATGATATAAATATATAAATTTCTGCCCCCATATGTTGCATTTTGTGATCATTCTAAATGTATTTTAATAAACTGAATCATGCAGTGAACTGAATCATGTAGCTCTCATGAGTCATGAATGTTAGCAAGACAAATTAACTATAATTGCTTTTGTCTTTTGGGTAATTAGCTGTAAATTCGAGGCACAGATAGCTTTTAGTCTTTTGTTCATCACCACTCACCTCCACACCAAGACAAACACAACTGGAAAGGGAGGGAGGGCTTCACTTC
>NW_015542330.1:411548-412305 GCF_001515605.1 Sinocyclocheilus anshuiensis | reverse complement strand
CTACGTTGTCACCTAGTTGGAGAGACTCAATGCTAAGTAAATAAACAACAATGTCCCCGTCTTTTACTCTCACGATGAGCTTATCATATTTGTTTGCTACATTAGTAGGGTCCTACGATTTCCACGATGCAGAAAACATGGACGGAATCATGGAATCCAGTCATAAAAACGGAATTTACTTTATAACGCGGACTTTCATGGAATTTGTCTTATTTTTGATGAATAAATAAAAAACAGGTCAGTACACACACACACACACACACACACATATATATATATATATATATATATATGACTGTGTCTGTGAATATTAAACTGCAAAAAGACAATTTAAATACGAATGTTCTATCAGAAAAGAAAAGAAAAAAAAAGATTAATTATTATTTATTAATTTTAGATGTTTACATTTGGAAAAGCTGTGCTTCCTGCATAAACCTACTCCTGTTGGTTTAGCAGTAGCTTGCTTGCCCTACATAGTTACCTTGTTTAATTTCTTAATTCAAGTTATATATATTTTGTTCTATTTGTTAAGTTATTTATAATAAGTGAAGTGAAGTTTACTGTTAAGTGCACTGATGTCAGACTCATTTTGAATAATAAAGTTAATTGTTAAACTGTTAAATACCCTGCATCCACTACATAGGCCTATGTTTGTCACATCATTATAAGTGTTTGATCATCACATTTGAGTTATTGCAAAAAATGTGTTTATATATTCTGTTTATGTAGGCTATATACTGTATTCTATATACAGTAG
>NW_015542330.1:410397-410669 GCF_001515605.1 Sinocyclocheilus anshuiensis | reverse complement strand
CCAAACTTTTGACTATACTGTACTATAATATAGCCTACACATAAAGAATATCGGCCGATATATCGGTATCTGGCTTTTTTACTCCCTAATATCGGTATCGGCCCCCCAAAAAACCCATATCGGTCAGGCTCTATAATAAATAGTCACCGTTTCTTCAAAAATATTAGGCAGCAACAACTGTTTTTATTGTTTCTTGAACAGTAAATCAGCACATTAGAATGATTTCTGAAGGATCATGTGACACTGAAGACTGGAGTAATGATGCTGAAAAT
>NW_015542330.1:404153-410379 GCF_001515605.1 Sinocyclocheilus anshuiensis | reverse complement strand
TGAATATATATATATATAAAAAAAAATTATGTTTTTGTTTTTTTCTCTGTTTTGTTTTTCTTCTGCATTTTTGATGAAATAAATGCAGCCGTAGAGACCAAAAGAGACTTCTTTCAAAAACACAAAAAATTAATTATTTATAATTTTTTGACTGGAAGCATATATAAATTAGAATAATTATTGTAGGTTTGTTACCACAATACTTGATTGAAAGGGGTGACAGTTTTTTACCACATAAAAGCGAGAAATAAACAAATAAAAACCCACAGTTCATGCTAAATAGCTTTGAACATTTGCACAACTCTTTAAAACAATAAAGCATTTGACTTACGTTGTGAACGACTGAAGCCACAGCATTGGTGAGTTCATCTGAAGTCACAGGGTCGCTCATGGTTGACGTCAGGACACTGCGGTGAAGCAGCACAGGAGACGCTCAACAACAATCGGATCTGCACAGGCTTTAGCCTTTCTCTTTCTCACTGAGACTCAAGCTGGAGTTTATAGGCAGCATAACCTGCAAACAGTTGGAAACGTTAAATAATTTGTTCATTGCTAATTACAACCTTTATATTATACCAGTCAAAAAAAGTTTGCAGTGTGATTAAACAATTTGCTGCTTCATTTATGGCGTAAATGGACTTAAACTACAACATAACAGCCCCCCTCGTATCCAAAGACTGATAAAAAACAGATAAAGTTGCTACTGTAGGGACACACAGATAAGAGACTCATGCTTGAAAATAACCATAAAATATTGGATGTGATGTAACAGTAGATAAAGATATGATCAACTATAATTCATTTAACTGAACACCATACAAAGACAGCTCAAGAGTTGACTGAATAAGTACCAATTCATTTTGACTTCAAGACAAAATAACATTTTATAGTAAGGTTTCATGTCAACATTAGCTAACATTAGTTATCATGAATTTACAACAAACAATACTTCAATAGAAAAACAACCTTTTTAACTGCTAACTGCTAATAACTAGTACTTTGTGGAAGTAACCTTTGGTTTGATGCAGTAGTCCGTGCAAAAACACAATTGTTTGATTGTTGAGTTGAGGTTTGACCTCTAACTAGAACGTTCAAGGACGTCAACACTCCTTTTTCAAGTCTTTCTTTTGTTGATTCATCTAAGCATTTCCCATAGCTGAATTGTGGAGCTAAGCTCTCTTGCAATGGGAGGTTTTGTGGCAAAACATCTCAATATGTGGAGCCATTTAACCTTTAGCTATCCTGATCCAGTTTCTGTTGAAGAGAAACAACATCCTAACAATATGATGCTCAAAGTTGAGGTCTTGCATCAAACGTGTAAAAGTTATAACATGGTCTTATTAGACCTTAATACAAACATCATCCCACATGTTTTTAAAAGACTGAACATATGTTCCAATCAAAATGACACTTTTTATTGTGAGAAACATCTGTAAAATATCATAAAAGTAAATAAAATCAATATTATGCTGGATATGACTAATGAGCATTATTATAAAAAGCGTTTTGAATGAGAAAGTAATCCAAGTAAGTGATAGCAATAAAGTAATCTCAAAATAACCTTACCCAAAGAGGAACATGACCTACAGGGAGACCAAAATTGTTGGTAAAGTTAATGCAGTTGACTCTTATATGACAGGAGTCACATGTGCCTGCCCAGTTATTCATCTCTGATGGCATCAGTGCAATACCTAGTTCAAACCGCCCCTTATTAAAAAAACATCCTCATTGCATTATTTCATCTTGCAACAGAGTTCTAAGAAACTTGGTCGTGCTATCTTTAAGAGTTTTCTAAATATAGGGCGTGCTATATTGTAATGTCTTTTTTAGATGCTAATTTTAGATATAGGCTGTTCCTCTGTATAGTTACGTCAACTTTATTGGAAGGTCAACTATTTCATCAGTTTTTTGGGACCAGTTGAGTTCATCAACCACATGATAAATAGTTCTGTGAGAGGCACAATCGAAATTTGGAACACAAACTGGGCAGTTATTCACTAAATGTCCACATTCTCAAATTTATGACACTTTTAGATATTTTGGCTATTTGACAGAGAAAATGGATACACTCCAAAACAGATTTGTCCTTCATTTCACGTGCAAGGTCATTGGTTTCAGAATCTTAATTAATCTTATTTTAATAAAACTCACGATGAAAACAAGCACATTTTAGGCATCACCTGGAAAAAAATGACTTTTCAAATGGGTTTCCTCAAAGTATTTTAACATTGGGAAAATTAAACTTAAGTTTATTTGTTTAAAAAAGGAAGTGCTTTTAAAACAGGAAGTATCTACAATTGCACAATGAAAGATAAGACAATCCATTCTATGATCTTCGGCTTGCTGCTGTGATGTTGTTGATCAAACACAACCTCCAGTGCTCAAGTTAGTTTAACCAGGTGTGCATCTGCACAATATAAACCTCTATTTATAGAGTGCAAACTTCACCTTTACGTTGAAAAACACAGTTTTACTAAGAACATAGCTTCGTATTTTCTTGTTCATTATTAAAGGAATCTTGTTGTTTGTCGATTCAATTTCCCTCTCCCTTTCCTCCTGAGGTCAACTTGGTAACCACTTCTAGCAACTGTTTTTGTCTACCACATTTAATCATGAACCTGCCAAATCACCTTTGGTTTTGTACACCTTGAATGTGAACACAAAGTACTTTATCCTTTGAAATTCAAAGCATTAGCACTTGGTGGACATGGTCCAACTTGGCAAGAATAAAGAAAGTGGGATCAAATACAACTAATTTCTTGTCATACAGGTATGCAATTCAAGCCACTGTACATGCAACCTGTAGATTTTGTAATCTAAATTAAAGTTATCCAACTTCAACTGGAATCCCTCGTCCTAAACAGAGCTCAGGATCAAGCACTCTCAGTTGGGAAAATCCTTTTGCTTTTGTGAAAGGCAAACAGGCTTATTGGATTATATTCAAGTATGTCTATAAAATATAATTTCAGACAAAGCAAAGGCGGCCAATAAAGATGCCATTCTGCAAATAGACATTCAATCACAATGCGGAAACCTCACTGTAAAAACATAAAATGCTCAATGACTGAGTAGCACAGCAAATATAGAATTCATAGTTTATAGTGACCAATGGCACGTCCACATGAAAGACATGTTTGTGAGTTGACTTTAAACCTCATACAGAAAATGTCAAAAAATTGGTTTGGATCAAGCATTATATGGTGTGGCCTAGTGGTTAAATATCTGGGCTGGAAACCTAGGTTGCAGGTTCAAAGCATTGACACGTGAGCTATAAACAGTTCATGATCAAGACTTAATCTCAGGTTACAGCAAAGAAATACCTGTAATTACATAAGAAAAAAAATCATTTATGGATAATCAAGCCTAGAACTCTAATTTTCAAGTTTGTAAAAAATAATATTAACAAAAATAAAACCAAAACTTATGTGAATAAAAATGTACTTAGAATGGAAGTCTATGTTTAATGCATTTTTATGTTGTTTTTCCGAAGTATAAATTATTAACTCAAAGAGTCACAAGTTCATATCAAAAGCCAATCAGATGTTTCTAATTGTGCACCTACTTGAATCTTTTTCATTTATTAATGTACAAGGAATCTTAAAAAAAACACTTGGGTTGAAAAACAACTTTGTTGAAAAGTTGAACAATTTTTTACATGATGCAGCAGATTGTGGCATGATGCTTGAGCTTTTTGGCCAAAGACGTTCATCTGAGTGTATGCCTAACTAGTCAACCTCACTAACAACTATTCAGCTGTTGTAGTCAATTAGTCGACCATTGTGAACCATCCCTACTATTTACTAAGCAAAAACTTCTACAGAAGTAATTTAACAATACAAATAGTGTGACTGCACCAAATATCAGTTAAGCATTATAGCATCTACAAAACCATACTTACTTAGCTTTGGACAAAAATCAAGTCATTTTTCATTTCAACTTACTGTTTAAATACAGCACAGTGCTGGACATTGGAGATGCTTATTGCTGTGAGATTAGTGATGTTTAATGAC
The DNA here is from genome assembly GCF_001515605.1 of Sinocyclocheilus anshuiensis. Taxonomy (NCBI): domain Eukaryota; kingdom Metazoa; phylum Chordata; class Actinopteri; order Cypriniformes; family Cyprinidae; genus Sinocyclocheilus; species Sinocyclocheilus anshuiensis. Next base: position 406,369 of record NW_015542330.1, on the reverse strand, counting down.
TTTATCAAACTCACAAGACACGCCACACAGCCTCTGAGCTCTACATACAAACACACAGACCATGTCTGTTGATCATTTGATTCATTAGATCATTAATGCTCATTAAATTAAAAAGTTACTTGAGGGGAAAATAAAAGCACAGACTAAATGATGACTGGGCGATATCAGTAAACCAGAGGACTTTTCACTGTTGACTTTGCAATGTCTAGTGATCCGTCATGATATGCTGACTATTTTAATTTCACTTCTAAATGCAAAGTTATAAATTAATAGTACATTCTGTTGTGTTGATATAAACACATCACTTACAAAAAAAAAAAGTGAGATTAATGGCAAAATAAAAACGCATTAAACATTATGTTACGCCAAATTTCATAAAACTCATAAACAAAGTGATCTTAGAGTTACCAAACCACATCTTTATTATTTTTAGACACTCTTAGAAAACATTATGCAAAAATCTTTTATCTAAAACTAAATTCTATTTGATCAATTGAGCTGATGATTGAATGACCATCAATTGTTAAAAATTTTAAAATAGTGAATTAAAATTGAAAATTATCAAATAATTTGATACGTTGCATCTAAACACATAATTTAGAAAAAGATTTTATTAAAAAGCATACATACATTAAACATTATGTACGTGTATGCAAAATTTCAGTCAGTAAAAAAATATAAAATTTGGAGTTAAACTAGTAATTACTAACCACACCCTTGTCATTTTTAGATACTCTTATTAAATGTTATGCAAAAATGTTTTATCCAAAACAAAATTCTGTTGGATCAACTGAATTGGTGATTGAATAGCCGCCAATGATTAAAATAACAACTAGAGTTAACCATGTAAAAACAGTAAATTAAATAGCATCTGACTTGCATGTTTAAATGCATGTTTCAAAAAATGAACAGTTAAACAAACAATGCAAAATCCAATGAAACACACTAACTCACCTCAATGTGCTCACTGCAGAGAAGCTGCCGCTGACATCTTAGTGTAAAGCCAACAGCCACTGTGTACAGAATGCCAGCGTGAGAGAGAGAGAGAGAGAGAGAGAGAGAGAGAGACACACACACAGTCAGAGAGTTGAGTGAGTGCTTATAAAGCACTGTATATCTGCAGTGTTCCCTCACACACTCAAACACCAGCACTGATGGGTGAATCGCTTCCTCCATCGGATTAGGTATCCTCCCCTAGACCTCTGACGGCTGGCCATGTGACCGCTGCTCAGCAGCGAGCCAGCTATGACACACACACACACACACTCATATCCATACATATACAGTACACACTCACACACCCATCTGTTTTTTAAATGACTAATAAAGACATTTTAACAGTAAATGTGTCATGTGAGGAAATGTTAACCATGACAAGGACACCTGTAAGACATCATTCTATCCTTGCTGTCGGAAGGAGGGACTTTGTAGAAAACGAAGCGTTTGAGAGAGTGGACATAGAGGCATAGAGGACCTACTATAATGTACAGTATTTGAAAAATAATGTGTTTTTTGAACATTAAAGCATGTCAACATATTTTGTTACACCAAATACACAAAATTATGATCTTTAAAAAAGCATCATATGACCCCTTTAACAAGCTTTTTGATATTCTTGTGTAACATTTGCTAAAGATGTTAAACTGTTTGTTTACTACCTTAAAATAGAGAGAGGATTTTTTAAATGTCTAATAACTAATATGTAGAACAAATTTGTATTTATTTTTTATTTATTTTTCTTTTTGACACAATAATGAATTATTATTACAAATGATTACATAATATTCATTAATCTTTACTTTTTTACATCATCATTATACATGATGCTAATGATGATGATTAATAATATAATAATGTGATAAAATTACGGTATTACAATAACGATTATTGTTACTAATATAATTAAAAAATGATGACTAGCAATGTGATGATCATTATTATTATGATATTATCAATGTTGTTGTTATTAATATTAAAAATAATTAAGTGAAAATACAACTGTTGTTATTGTTGCAAACTTGTTTTTGATTTTCTTAGATGTCTGAAAACCAATAAAAACAGATTTCTGTTTTTGACAATAACTAAATCATTAGAATTGTCATTTTTCGCATTATTACTATTAACGATAGTAATAATAATGTGATAAAATAATTTTCATTATTATTATTATTATCATCATTATAATTGCTTTTTGATTTTAATAATGCAGTACACCC
>NW_015542330.1:392272-402983 GCF_001515605.1 Sinocyclocheilus anshuiensis | reverse complement strand
CCCCCCCCCCAAAAAAAAAGATTAGCCTATATAAGAAAATAAGTAACTTTAGGGCTTAATATCGGTGGATACATGGGCTTAAACTGGGCTTAAACACAAAACATCTAAAACCTGAAACTCAAGCACTGTTTGAAGTTGCAAGTATTTGTTTGAACCAACAGCCAAGTGTGTGTAAAATGCATGTGTGTGTGTGTGTAGAAGCATGAGTATGTGTCAGTGGGAGTCACATGGTCTTGGATCAGCCTAAAAAAAGGACCAGCCGCAGAGAATTAAAACTTTAGTCTGCTTCAAAGCTTGGGGTTTTCCTCAATCCCAAAAATGCTTCAGGAACAGAGGAACTTGGACTGGTCAGTGACCTCTTTGAGTGTATGGTTTAAGGCCAAGATGTCAATGCCTGTCAGCACAATGTTATAAGTGGTACCACAGGGTTTTATGCACAAGACCACACAAAACCAGACTAAGAGAATTAGTCTTGAGAATTCCTCAATGATTCCGGTGAATACCACTCCTAAAGCGTCAAGATTGTGTGATTATAAATGTTAGTTAACGTCATTAACTTGTTTGTTATATCATTAGCATGACAAACAGAGTGGTCTCCATTCACAACATTAGTGGTGTAACTCCCACAACATAGGGTGAGGTCAGATGTCCAGGAATCTCAACTATCAGTTCACAGCTAGGGTGTGCTGAAATGTCTTGAGCAACAATCTGACTAATTTCTACTAGAATACCCCTACTAATCCATCATGCTATACAACATAAAAATAAAAATAGAGAGGCACAGAAATGACAATTCTGGCCAATAATGATTAGCCAATAATTATGTTTACGTTATAGCCATTAACCAAAAAAATGGCCGATATCAGAACTCGGCAGTATCTTGTATAGGTCTAGAAAATAAAACTAAAATCCAATGCTACAAGTAGTGCTATTTTCAATAATAAAAAAATAAATAAAATAAATAAATTTAAAACTTGAAAAACTTACTTGGAATAAAATAATTGTTAACTGGGGAAAAAAAAAAATAAAAAAAAATAAAAATATATATATATATATATATATAAAAAACATTTAGCACTTTTGTTAAGTTTAAGTATTAAAATATCTAAAAATAAATAAACTAAAATGAATAAATAACAAAAATACTATATAGGCATATTATTTTAAAAAGTACAAAATTTACTGAAAAATAAAATTAAAGTGAAAACGTGAAAAGATATATATATATATTATTTACAATTACAAATATTAACAAAAACTATAATAGTATATAATAACACTAGTATAGATAATAGTATAGATTAATAGTATAGACTAAAATAACACTAGCTACAAATGAATTTAGGCATCACAACATTATAATGTACAGTATAAAAATGGATATTCATTTTGAGATTTGCTAAAAATTACATTTATATAGGCATATATATATATATATACACACACACACACACACACACACACACACACACACAAGTTACTTTGTTTCCGATGTCTTGACTGACAGCTCTCGTGTTGCCATGTTGAGAAACACATACATATGTATATAGAGAAAGACAGAAAGAAAGAAAGAATTGGACAGCAATAGAGTAAAGATTTGTTGTGCATCAAATAACATAACTGAGAATTGTGTAGAGAGACATAAATGGCAAGGGAAGTCTCATCTCAGAGGGACCACCTAATGGACATTACATACAAAAATGACTGAAAAAAAACGGCAATCTGATTGGCTGGCTGCTACATAGTCAGGGCTCAGGGTGCACGGGATTTAATCAGGCCGCAGGGAGTCTTTTTTACAAGTTCCCAGGCTGCTACAATTAGCACCTCAGATGAATTACTAGTGACATGATGTGCCAAAGTTTGTGAGGTTTGTGGTACGAAATCTGTAAAAGATACTGATGAATGGGACAACATAAAAACAAAGCATGTGATTTAATATTTAAATCACATGCATCAGATGCTGGAGAAGAAGTAAACATGATATCATTTTGCACACCTGAGTTTCAATTAGATGCTGGCCAGTCATTCGATGATTTCTTTAGCGTTTCAGTTTTGTCTTGACTTGCATGTCTGCATCGCACAGGTTACGCAATTTCCTGACAAAACAAAAGATTTGACAAATCTATCTTACATTTGACAAATTTAAACATCTGGTAGTAAAAACAAACCCACAATTCAGCAACAAAATGAGTAAAAACCTCCTGAAAACAGCACATCCTTGGTTTTCCTGTCACATTAAATTTTCATTGTCAGCAAACTGCTCTGGTCATGATAAACAGGGAAGTCAGTTTAAGCAAACGCAGGAGAGTGTCAAAACATTGGGAAATGAAGAAGAGCTATTGCATAAACGCGCACTGGCATGCATAATGCAAGATAGCAGCGGCAAAACGTGATTACATCAAAATACAGATGCCTCTCAATTGCACAGACAGAGGCGACAACATCCAAATTCACAGATAATGGAAGAATATTACTGTATTTCTCAGTGGCTATTAAAAACCGCAAACAAATCCAGGGAATTCACTCTCACAGTTGACGGTCCAATGCCACAGTCATGGTTCGCAGTTCTCCGTAACCAGATTTCACAGCAGCCTGGTACTTGGATAGACTTGCCTTTGGCACAACAGTGTAAAGTTCTACACTGGGAATGTTTAAGTAACATCTCCACAGCCACAAACTGATAAACCACTAACACTGGGAACGTGGCTTAAAATACACCTGAATTGAGAAATATAATTTATTGCTTCCAGAACCAGAGATTATGGAAAACGAATGAATTCATTTGGGTTTCGCTACTTGAGAATGGCTAGAAACAGATCCACGCTCAATGTAGTAACAACAAACAACGGCTCGATGCAACTGTTTTGGCACAAACACTTTGTAAACTTTCAACAGGCTTTACAGCGCAGTGAATCGTGACCCAGCTGTAATCAAAACAATGCCGTCGCAAGCCTCGCGAACACACCATCTGGGTGAACTTATGAGAGTTACGAACTTCTGTAAGTAGTTACGCTTCCTAAGTTGTTTCCTGAGGGCTCAGTTTTGTGGAGTGGAACATGAGATCTAAATTAAACAAAGCACTGGTGTAACGCCTCAAAATTAGCCTTATCATAAGTTTAAAAGACAACTGATACACACTGAATTCATTCCCAGGATACTTTGGAAAAATAATATGCACTCGTGACTGATGTATCAGTTGATATTTAGTGATTCTAAAGCTAATAATTGTGGTTACTTGGTCAATGAACAGAGCATTAGTTGAAATAAAATAAAACATAAAAAATAGGGATGCACCGAAATGAAAATTCTTGGCCGAAGCCAAAACCGAACAAAATTATATCCAGCTCATTAGAAGTGAGCTACGTGCATGAACTGTGTTCCGATTGACATGCTCCCTACACAGTGTTCATTGCTCCCTACTCCCTGAGCCGGGGAAATCCATTAAAGGTTACTTCACTTCGGAACATTCATTCACGGATTTGCGCTGCGCATTGTCTTCACACACAGACGAAACTTACTAGAGAAGTGTGACGTGTGACATAATATACCTCTGTAAATAAATACAATATAAATAGGGATGCACCGAAATGAAAATTCTTGGCCGAAGCCAAAACCGAACAAAATTAAACACTGGGCCGAAGGCCGAAGGCCGAATACGGTTTTTCGATTTTTTTTTCCCCAGAGCGGGAAAGTCAGAGCGCATACACACCTCACGCACCGGATGCCGTGCGCGCGCCCACAATCACAATGCACTGGGTCAGCTGGCCAATCAGAGCAGACTACGCTTGTCGGAAGGAGGGACTTTGTAGAAAACGAAGCGTTTGAGAGAGGCGTGGCATATAGGACCTACAATAATGTACAGTATATGAAAAATAATGTGTTTTAGCAGACACTATACCAACAAAGCACAATTTAACTTAAAATTAATAGTAAAAGTTAGTAAAATAATCATTTTTGGCCATCAGACCCCCTTCTTGAATCAGGCATGTATTTTATTAATTTTTTTACTGTACAATTAAAAGCAGCCTTGCTAAGAAGAGACTTCTTTTAAAACATTAGAAAATATTACAAATCCTAATTTGAACACTATGTGTGAATGTTATAATAAATGTATTAAAATAGAGCTGTTGTAATGATTATTATCATTATTATTGTCTTACTTTTTATTTTATTTTACAGAACAACAGTAAAATTAAAATACTAACATCTATGAATGTTGATAGAGTTCTTGCTTTTTCTCAGCTTTTATTTTGGTACAGGAACTATTCGAGCCGTTCATGCCAGACTGGGGAGAGAGGTGTTGTAATAATGTAAAATATGTGAAAAATACAACCTAGTATGAGAGCATGTTCTAGTACACCCCCAAAACAAAATCAAGACTTTGTAAAAGAGCATAATAGGACCCCTTTAATAACTTGAATTAAAAAGAAACCTAAAAACTATATAGACATTATAAAAACAAAAAAATAAACAAATAAATGAATATTAGAGGAACTTTTTTTTTTCTAAAACTTTAACAGGAAGTAAAAAAAAGTCAAATTACATGTCAGTGATACTAAAATAACACTTTTTCAAATATTTATAATGAATTTTTAAGAAAACATTAAATAATACATTCAGTTTTCATTCACCCTGTTTTCATTTGTGGAAGACAAAGAGAAAAAAACATTCAGATGCCAAAAAAAAAACAGGGACTAAAAGTATAAAGTGCAATAAAACTAGTTCTTATGAAGCCACGCATTGCTTTGTGTGATAGACTGCAATTCACTAAAAATTTTGATATCAATAGAAGTAGCAATGTCAGCTGGGTGAGATTTTTTTTTATTATTATTTAATAATCTAATCTGTGAATTGGTTGATCCAGTTCACAGAATCAAACTGAATGATTTGTTTATTAATCGGAATCATGGATCTGGTTGAACTCAAAGAGGTTGCAGCAGATAAAAGCTTGCTGGAAAGAAAATGTTCAGTGAAAAATGACTAATATTTCCACCTGTTCAACACAAAAAAATGTATAGGCTTCAAAAGACCTGAAATATTGATTCATGTGAACTATTTTAATAATGCTTTCATGTCATTTTTGAAGCTTGAATGCTTCAGTCCGGTTCATTGTAATTTCATGGAAAAGAGCATGGAAATCAGACATCACATGTTCTCTTTTGTGTTCCATGGAAAAAAACAACAACATGAGGGTGAGTAAATGATGACTGGATTTACATTTTAGGCGAACTATTCTTTTAATGCACTGCAGTTTAACTGATTTGCAATTTTTTTTTTTTTTAATTCTACATGATTTCATTTTACAGCTTCATATAACAAACGCCAAATGCAAGATGCAAGTGCTACGCTACAAAAAAAAGTGTTTACGAACGATTCTGATTTTGTGCAAGAGAGAAACGACAGGTGATAATCAAACTAAGCTTATTTAATTATCACTTCAAGACTAAACAGCCCTGGGACAGCTGTTCAAAGGTGTATTTCCCTGCTCACCGGTCAGCAGGGGTTTCTCAGACTCAGGTTACGGACACACAAAAGCTCCGTCTGAGTTCTCACACTCTTTCTGTTTAACTTGGAGCGGACAATCACGTCTTTGTAATATGACAGCAGCGAACAAACCCAACAACGCAAGCCCTGACCAGAGGAACGCTGTCATTCATACCTTGAGTCACACCAAAACAAACAATCGCAATGAAATATCGAACCGGCTCACGACAACGTGAATACGGTAACACATATCCTGGGAAATACAGTACTGTATTGCCCCTGATCCAAGTGTTGGGTCACGCTACCCAAGGCAGACCGATTCGCAAAATAGCCATGTCAGATTTGTAATATCGTGGTCTACGTGAGAACAACGGCCTTAAAAATATTTTTCAGCTGATTAGCGTCACCAGCCGGGCAGACAATTATGAAAGCGCAATGCAGGACTTTTGAAAATAACCTTAACCCCGTAGGAAAATAGTAGGAGCCTGCGTAATTTTTTTTTTTCCAGGAGGGCAAAACAAACTAGCTTACAGTTGATCTGCATTGGAATGCAAGCAGGAATAAAGCTTATTTTATTATATCATTGCTAGTTTTTTTATTTAAGTCTAGAGTTTGTAAAACCAACCGGCAGGAGGTAAATCAGATGAAAACTGTCTTATAAGAAAAATCATACAGATTTAATAAATAATTGCATCTTTTGCTAATAATGTCAACCTGTTTAAAGAAAAAAATTAATTACACACATGAGCAGCTCAAAATTTACAAATGGCATTCTATCTTCACTGTATTACTAAATATGCTGAAACATCAGTCAGCACAGATAGAGAAAGAACTACAAAGATAAGTCTTTCTTCGTTGTAATCTGCACCGATTTGCTGGCCTCTGGCATTATGCTTTAATCACACTACAAAAACAAAGGCAAAGTTGCCAATTTAAAGCTTGCAAGCACTGGTTGCACCAAGTCAGTGCTTTGTTCCTCTAAGAAATCGGACTCCTTGATGGCTTTACAACACTGATCTGACCTAAATCCAGCTGACCTCTGGAGACAAGCACACACCAACCACAACAGCTTAAAGATTCGAGGTTTATAAACAAATGATTGTGCCATTCATCTGAAAACAAATTGACAAAAAAAAAATTTGAGACAGTTAGGTGCTATTTCTAAATTGATATGAATTTCCCTAGTCATTTTTGTGATAATTTAACTCGCCACAGGAAAAAAAGTATACCTAAAATTTCCAGTATGAAATTTCCTTCAATATAGTTTATAATTAATAATGTAATTTTTATCATTTGTTTTCATGTTTTAGATATATATAAAATAGCTAGATAGAGAAGACAAATCCCACCTCTTGTCTGTGCGTGTTCAACGTTCGCGAAACAGTCTGAATGAACAATATAATGGCGTTAATTGGAAGACTAATTTAAAAAAAGAAAGTAAACAACTCACACACTTAGATATGACCACTTTATCACATAAAATTAAAATGGCTTGAAAACATGATCTGTGGGAGTTTTGAGTAATAATCAGCTCTGTGAATTTTAAAGTAAATCTGTGTCTGTGAACAATATTTACCGAACTTTGATGACTGATGATCTGAAAATAGTTACAATTTAACTATTAAAAAGAATAGAACATAAGTTCACAAATAAAATATATAGTTTAAATTATTACTGCCTTGAGTTATTATTTTGGAATAAATGTAAAATGCTTAAAAACACTAACTTGATGAGATTCATACTTGGCTTTAATAAACAGAATATTGATTACATTGTTAATGTAAATATACAAATACAAAATAGAATTGAATTGTTTTTTTCTCTCTCTCTCTGATAGTGCAAGTAATGTTTATTTAAACAAGAAAATGTGACTGGGAAATGAATTTACATTTGATAAAAAATAAAAAAAACACTGCGAGGACTTTGCCCTTTCACTTCAGAACACCACAGCACTGATATTATATATATATATATATATCCTATTCACATTTGATTTGATTAGTGAAAAGGGGTGGAAAAAAAATTCTATGTAAATACCTTTCCAGTAAGAAATCTCCTACAATACAGTTTAATAATAATAATAATTACACACACACACACACACACTGTATATATACAGTATTTATAACTATTAAATTAGCTATTATATATGTGTTTGCATAGAGAGAATATAAAATTAAAAAAAGATATACATATAGAATAAAATGACAATTTTAACCTAGATAGATAGATAGATAGTTAGTTAGTCAGTCAGTCAGACTTATGTCTTAAAGCGAAATATCGATGTAACATATTGTGTGTATATATATATATATATATATATATATATATATATATAAACGGGTGTCTGTATTCAACTACTATACATAAACGATGTCACTGGAAGACTTCTGCTTTAGTTCCTCTTCTTTGCGCGGAGTATTTTCCCCGTGGATGTCACGTGGCAGTGGGTTTTATGATTAAGTCGGTGCACTCGAGTCTGACAGCAGTCCAGCGACCACGACTCACACAAAAGAGTAGACGGGACGCAAGCAGACGGCTTCATCACTACAGAACGCCGTTTTCTCAGCCCGTGTTCATTTAAGATTTCCCAGTTTAAGGTTATTTTCCTGAGAGCTTAGCGCGAGCTAACCGATCACCCACGACGACGCGCTTGCGTGCTTGCAATCCAGTCAGAAAATCACTTCTTATGCGCCAGGACACTTTATACGTGGTCGATATGAGCAAAATGTCTGATGTTGCTCACAGTCTGCTCGTATCTGAGTTTTTAAAACACTAAACATGTCTGAAATGTCCTACCTCAGCCGATCTCCCCTCCTCACTGATGATGAGCCACATCTGACCCGCGCGCGTGCGTGTCATACATATTTCGACTGGGAAACTCCTTCCCTTTTCAGAAAAAAAAAAGGTTCAACAGGCTTTTATTTAGGCTGTATGCATGGATGCACACGTCAAAAGAGATGCACGTATCAAATGCATGAATCTAACCCAATTTCGAATCATTTCCGAAAGCTAACCTTTTATTTTACTTTTGCAACCTTTTATATTACTGATTATATTACTTCTATATTACTGAAACGATAAAAGCGCAATGACAAGATTTAATAGCAAGGAGCATGATGCTTAAAAATGACAGCATTTGAAATAAATGCATGTCGGGTAAAAAAAACTAACAGGACAGAACTAAAACAATTGATTTATGGTAACGTTAAATAGCACATTTCACGAATTCGGTAGACGTTATATACAAACAACTATTAACTATAAACAACTAACTTTAATTTATGAGAACCCTTTTCACACAAACTGTAGTGTAAAATTGTAATGTTGCCAAACCCCGTAAGAAATGAATAGAAAATAAAATGTCTAGTATAAAATTCAGTTTCACTTCCTAGGTTGATATTTCTAAATATTAAGCACCTCTTTCACTAACCATTTGTTGGAGAAGAGAAAAAAAAATCGTATTTTATTATTATATTTTACTTATTTTAGTTGCATGCCTTTTGTTCCAAACATGGCCAAATGTGACATCTGCCGGCCAATAACACTTAATGCATCCCAAAAGTGAAACAAAACCCACAGCAAAAGAAATGAGCTCTTTTTGTGTAGACAAACGATAATTGTGTTTCGTTAAGTGACAGTCTGAAATTAACGCTTTAGTAAATGTTTATGAACTCCGCTGGGTAGAGACGCACCTGCTCCTTTAAATACATCCGGGCGAGCTGTGATTGACTGTCCTTAGGGGGCGTTTCCAGATGTCGGTCATCCAATCAGCGTCGAGCAAACAGTCTGGACGGAACAGAACCCGTGACGTATACGGTCACCATTCTACTGTGCGGACAAACACCTTCTGCAAAGTGACAAAAAACCCATATATCCAGCATTTTTGAGGATATTAAATACAGTTATGGACTCCACAGCGGTAAGCGATTATGGTTAATCAGAATCGGCCATAATGTTTTTATAAAGCTTATTGCATTGCTATATTAGCTTGCCGACATGGATAAAACATGATAAACTGTGACAAGTGCATTAAATTTCTATAGTCCAGCATAATGCACAACCTTTTATTATTGTCTCGTGAAGCTTTTAGTTATACAGTCATTGTTATTGTAACTCTTTAAGATAACAAGGAAATGTACAGTAGGCCTAAGTCAGAAGGAAAGCCCCTTGATACCTTCATTGCAAACAATATGAGTGATTTTACATGCATGTTCATTGCGGTCTCAAATATATATAGAATGATATCAGATGCAATCAAATAATATAAACGATTCACCTTTTAAGTGTTTTGAGTGTTCTTCAGACAGTTAAAACTGAATTGACTTGGCCTACTTGCACTGGGCAACATGGTTAGATTGAAATAAAAAAATATTGTCCTATCCTAACAAACCATACATCAATGGAAAGCTTATTTATTCAGCTTCCAGATGATGTATAAATCTCAGTTTTGAAAAAATTACCCTTATGACTGGTTTTGTGGTCCAGGGTCACAAATGTGAACTAATGCATGCTCTTATTGTTCAGGGGATAGCAGCTTTTGTAACCTAAATCCTGATCAAATGGAAATACTGCTTTTATACAAATATTGCACTTGTATCAAATATGGCATTATTGCTATCCCACAAGAGTTCATAAACAGAAAAACAAACCAAACTGTATCAAGGTAAAGTCCACTGTGATATCTGGTGACAGCATTAGTACAGTGTGTGCATGCTATGATGATGTGAAGTGTTGATGTTTGTTTTGAGGATGTGTTGTCACCTTTACATGTTAAAAGGACTTTATTTTACAGCCTTTTATTTGCGCTGATTCCATGTGCATATTTTACTTAGATGAATAAAATACACACATTTATTTAATGCATTTTAAGTTTCTCTGGATAAAGGCATCAGCCAAATGCCTAAATGTAAATGACTACATTAAAGCAGACTGCTGGGTTTGAAACATTCTACCCTTATGAAGAAGTACTGTAGTGATGCCATGATACTGTATACAATACCATGGTACTTTGATATGTACATAGATACAGTACATACATACATAATTTAAGTGCGTACATTTGGATTGTACATAACACATACAGTACTATGCATATTCAGTACACCTACTCTTTATTATTACTGTTTTTTTTTTTACGTTTTATAATGACAGTAAAGTCATTAAAACATTGAAATAACACAAATGGAAGTACAATCTTATGAAAAGTTATTTTTATATTAAATAT
>NW_015542330.1:390325-392225 GCF_001515605.1 Sinocyclocheilus anshuiensis | reverse complement strand
ATTAATATATATATATATATATATATATTAGTGCTGTCAAATGATTAATCGCGATTAATCACAATCAAATGAAAAGTTTTTGTTTACATAATGAACCGAAAGACCCGTACCGAAACGGTTCGGTACGAATACGTGTACCGTTACACCCCTAATATATACATATATAAATTAATACAAAATATGTATAATAATAAATTTCATTAATGATATAAAAATAATAACTATATGTATAGTATGTATATAGAGAATTATATATATATATATATATATAGAGAGAGAGAGAGAGTTGTTGTTGTTATTATTATTATTATTATTATTAAATTCATCCATTTAAATGTATTTTTAGTTAAAAAAATCTGAAATTACACTAATGGAAGTATGGAAATATCATCACCAAAAATGTGAAATCAAATGATCTCATTCAAGCAAAGTCTCCTTTCTTTGGACTCAATTTGTGTTTGTCTACAAAGCAAATTTTAAGCATTTAAACAACGAGCCTTAAGAGGTTTTTAAGATGATGAGAAACAAATGTAAGTGTGTCAAAACTTTTGAGTAGTACACGTGGTACTAAATGTTTTGGTATGCCACAGAATACCTTTGCGTTGTAGCTCAGATTGTGGTGTTTTCTAGACCATAGGGGGGTTCATCAGCACCCTCACTGAGATGGGCTTCAGTGAGGATCAGATACAGGCGGCGATACAGGCCGGATTCTTCTCTGTACCAGAAGCGGCTGAATGGTAAATGTTTTTATTAGGGCTGCACGATTAATCGCATGCGATATTTAATGCGTACAGAACCGGCTTTCTGACAAGATGCGCATTAAATATCGCATGCGATTTATCGTGCAGCCCTAGTTTTTATGGATGAAAATAATAAAATAAGCTTTATAAATTATCCTTGACTTTTTTCCAAGAGAAAAAAAGTGTGACCAGTTATGTAAAAGCGCAGGCTAGTCATAGACCTGTCTGGTTATATTCAATGGCTTTAGGGAATATTAAAAGTGTTATTAGACAGCATTGTGTTTGATTATTAAGCACCGGCCCTCTCGTTATTCTCACATTTGCTCTGAAGGCTTTTGCAGGGTGGGAGTCCATGGCATAAACTAGTCAAGCAGCCTTCAGGTCCTTTAGAGATGGCGTTTTCTGCGTTCAACCCTCCCAAAGATGCTCTCTGCGCTAACAACAGCTCACAGTCTGAAGCAACAGGTACAAACAGCACAGTTTGTTCATTTACTCATTTGCATGACAGAAACAGACTTCTTTCACAAGAGTGTTCATTCTTCTGGGAAGGAAAATGTGATTTACTGTACAAATAAACTAGCATGTGACTCACAGGTCATGTGTGCTGCAGATCATTAGCAGAATGGTAATACTGGAATCTGAAGTGTTATGCAATACAGAAGAATTTTCTGCTTTTAGGTCCTTCATTGGTCTTGGCACCTCCTTCTGTGAATGCTCCCACGGCAAAAGAGCATCCACCGCTGGAAACACGGATCAAGCTGGATAAGAGTAATTTCCACGAGCAGCAGAGGCAGCGAGTGGCTCAAGAGGCGCGGGCAGAAAGGAGACAAAAGAAGCAGGTGAATCAGTGAAAGGGTTCATGTTCTTACAATAAAGCTCCATAAGCAAGGGTTGCTTCACTCAAAAATGAATCTACTCACGCCCATGTCATTTCATGATTTCTTCTGTGGAACACAAAATCTGTTCTTTTAAATACAACCAAATTGATAACCAATAGCTGTTTAAAAAGGTTGGTTAAAATATTATAAATTATAAAAAAAAATAAATAAAAAAAAGTTCTTTTTTGTGCTATTAAAAGACAATATACTATATATATAGAGAGAGGAAAAATACTTTAAAACATAATTAATGAATGTGATAGCTCTCTCTCTCTCTCTCTC
>NW_015542330.1:382167-390315 GCF_001515605.1 Sinocyclocheilus anshuiensis | reverse complement strand
GACAAATATCTTATATTCTGTAATACAGTTAATATAATTAATATTTGTATAATAACATATATTTTAAATAGCTAAAAAAGAAAAAATACATATTATTTATACATTTTAATATTATGAATATAATTATAATAAATGTACATTTATTATATTATGCCGTAAAGAAGTCACCATGTGAAAACCAATCTGCAATCTGTGTTTTTGCTACATCAGCTGTCAGTTTCATAGTCTTCAAGATCATTTTTGGTTTTCAGTGCATTAACGGTTTGTCCTTTGATCAGGAGCGTGAGTTGGTATTGAAGAGGATAGCAGAGGACCGGCGCAGTCAGCAGGAGAAGACCCAAACCGAAGCCACGGCCGAGACCTCTCCATCCAGTGGACAGGACCAGAGACTGGGCGGACATGTGGAGACCAGCGTGGACAACCACTGCATCCTCATGGTGCGAGATCACATCTGTTTCTTCTCTGCGTTCTAACAACCGCTGTTGGCATTATTTCACATGAAGTCAAACCTGTTTGTTTTGTTTGTGTCATAGATTCGTCTTCCCTCTGGGGAATCAATGCGCGAGCGTTTTCCTGCAGACACTCCCTTAAGTCACGTCGTCCAATACATTGCCGGCCGCCACCCTTCGCTACCTGCTTTCTCCCTCCTGCAAGGGTTTCCTCGAAAGCGCTTTGGAGAAGCTGAGCTAGCCTGCTCCCTCCGGTCTCTAGGACTGACTCCCAGTGCTGCACTTTGCATACAGACCACGCCCCCCGAGATGCCTCAGGACCCGCCCAGTCCAGCATCCCGATTGGCTGTTGTAGGGCAGACGGAGGCGGAACCACGGGAAGAGCCAGTGGCGTCACCAAATGAGCAACCCCAGGTGGAGGCCGGGGCTTTAGAGGAACTGGAGCTGCCTCCACCTCTGCCCCATCAGCTGTGGGAGGAAGCAGTGGGGTATGCTGGGATTCCTGGGGTCAGACCTCCGCTGTCAGGACCCTCTCATTACTGGGGTAAGATTTGCTTTGACTAATTTGTGAGTGCACCACACAGTTATTTTAGTATTATTTCTATACTCATTTTCTAGTTATTAATATTTTGAATATAATATTTTGAGTGCTGCAGTCGTGACTGCAAAAATTCCAAGTATTGTCAATTTATGTTTACCATGCCCATAAAATGAAAAATCCCATTATTAAAAACCCATAGGAAAATCTTGAGGAAATCCAGGGCGAAGTAGTCTTCCGGGGTTTGATGTCAAGACTGCAGCACTCTATTGACTTTTATTTGTATATTTTCAGTTTTAGTTTAATGTTTAGTGATTTTGTTATTATTAGTTAATTAGTTTATTTTTTTAAATTTCGATTATTTAGTTATCGATTAAGTTAAAATAGTGATATATTACTTATTGCTTACTATTTAAGTTTATTTATGTTATCATTTATTTTTATTTTAGGTTTAGTTATTTCATTTTTATGTTTTATTTATTTTTGTATTTATTGATTTCAGATTAGTTCAATTTTTTCATCTAATATTTATATTTTATTTTTAGTTTGTTACTATGTTTTAGATAATGATAATAAAGAATGATATATTACTTATTGTTGCTTAATATTTAAGTTTGTTTATTTAGTTTAGTTATAATTTATTTTTATATCAGATTTATTTCCATTATTACATTATTTCATCTAATATTTATTTTATTTTATTTTCAGCTGTACCTGAATTAACAATAATGTTTTCAATAGTTTTAGTTTTAGTTAACAATAATAATGCTCTACACAAACGTCACTTCAATCTAAGTGATATTGTGTAATTATTAATTAGGACGAGGCCATAAACTGGTGCAAGGCGATGCAGAAAATGAAGAACATTTGTACCTCCATTTCATCTCAACGGTTTGAAACATTTTACTTTCACGCTACATTTTGACAAGGCGTTGTTATGTGGTTGCTAGGGTGCTCTAGGTGGTTGCTAGGCGGTTCTGGATGCTTTCTAGATGATTGCCCAGGTATAAAGAGTCCAAAGTCTCTATGGTTTTCTGGACTCTAGTTATGGAGCAGGTACCTCCTCCTTTCTCTATAAATCTGTGAGATTTTTCCAAACTTTTTTTATTGTTTGCCAGGCAAAAATACGACTGATTGCTTAGAAAAATTACATGTTTTTGAGGTACTATTCGTGTTTTTAGCACAAACATTGTGAGATGAATTGAGTGCTTAAGCTTAGTATGAGCAATAATAATAGTGATGCTTGCGTTAGTCAGCACCATTCATAATGAATAAAATATGTGTGAAAAGTAATTTCTCATTTCTCAGTAATTAAACCATCACAAGTAGCATAATAATTAGAATTGGCTTGATTACGATCAACTCTGGTCTGGATGAAACTCCAAAAACCGTCAAAGATAAAAACAAGCACTTCTCGCCATGATCAAAGGGAATTCCTGATGAGACTGTAAACAAAAGATGTTGATATCTGCAAGTCTGGAACGGACTAAAAAGCCATGTACGCTGCTTTTGGACTCCACTCAATCAGAAAAAGCCATAATCTCATAAAAGAGGACCGGAATGGTAATGAATAGACAGTGTGCCAACATTTCTTCAAGGGCTCTAATCACAGAGAATCCTTCAAAACATTCAAGAACTGGAGCTTTATTGCTTCTCGCCGAAGGTCACTGTTCATGATTCTGCAAAAGCTTTGTTTATGAAATAAATGGAACTACATACTTGACTAAAACAAAAATGGATTAGTTGTTGTTTTAATCATATAGACACAGTCTCATCCCAGCTTTGGTTCCCAGAATGTTCTGTGAATGTTCGTTTTTGGTTGTTTAGAAATAAAACGTTCCCGGAACTTTAAAGCTAAAATTAGGGAAATGTTTTGTGTTCTCTGAGATGTAACCGATCTTATAACGTAGATTATTGACCTTAAACAATCACAGAATTGCTGCCTTTGGACTGCTGTGCTCCGGTCGGTCTGAATCACAGATCTTTGTTCAGTAACCCTGCGTTGGGGCTTTAGCGAGCGACCAAAGTATGAGAAACTCAGGGAAGTCCATATTGGGTAAGAGGTTAATGCCCTTATTTGTCCTAGTTTAGATCCGGTTATAAGTAAAAACCCATTCACCTCTTTCAAATGATAAAACTCGCAACTAGCAAGCAAGTCGTGTGCTTGAACTGCATATGCTCTACATATAGGCTCTTTTCACTGGAAGTTTAATGCGGGGGACAGCTTTGGACAACATTTTAAGATGCTGTGAAGACGATCATATGTTAATTTGCACACGAGAGACACGCAGGAATTAACTGCAGCTGGATTGGTTGAGCAGGCAAGGCCTGTGAACATGCTAATATATGGTAATTAGCCTAATATGCAGTTAGTTCCAGTGCAACTGTTTTGATATTGAGGCTGTGTAATTGAATGCTTGGTTAATTTGGTAGTAGCAAGGTGCAATTTAAGTTTAATTTGTTTGCTTGATGTGCTTATGGGTCGTACAAGTAAATCGTTGTAAATTGCTCTTTAAAATTTCTTTTTTTTTTTAAGATACATACCTTCAGTCATGAAAAACCTGGAAATATCAGGGATATAAATATCTTTTTTTTGCTGTCTTAAAAAGTGATATACACATAATACATCTTTAAAAATTAAAAATGTAATTTATTCCTGTGATGCAAAGCTCAATTTTACTCGTCTTCAGTGTCACATGATCCTTCAGAAATCAATCTTATATGCTGATTTGGTGCGCAAGAAACATTGCGTATTATTATCAATGATGAAAATTGCTTAATAATTTTGTGGATACATTTTTTCAGGATTCTTTGATGAATAAAATGTTAAAAAGAACGTATTTTAAAAAGAAGAATATTTATATAATATATATATATATATATATATATATATATATATATAGTAACAGTTTTATAAGCCTTTACTGTTACTTTGGAATGGATCAATTTAATGTGTCCTGAGTCTGACTGAGTAAAAGTATTAATTTCTTAAATTAAATGGAACATACAAAATAGAGCATTACTATATATGTACTCTATATCTAATCTAATACATTAATATCTAAAATAAAATCTATTAGAAACTTCTCTGTTTGGGTCCAGTCTCTATAAAAATGATTTTCAAAAACCTTATCCAGTAATCTTGAACGACTGGAAAAGTCATGGAAATGTATTTCAAGGTGTAAATGTATTTAAAAAAAAATCTAATATATGTATAAAGATCAGAATCCTCTATACAATTTATATATGTTCTCTCTCACTCTGACAGGACTGCCACAGTTGCCCTTCTTCCTGGAGAACAGGGCAAGAGCGGGACTGGAGCCGAGACATCACTGGCCGGAGCAGGGCAACAGACTCAGGTAGGATGATTTCTAAAGGGCCTGAAGGGTGAGAAATGAATGGGGTGATTAGTAAGAGCTTTATAAAAAGATCACAGTTCAGTATGTCAATCAATGTAAGAAAGAAAAACCTTTTGCAATTCAGCATGACCTCATTACAGTGACATCACTGCTTTCAGCTTTCTGAATTTTGATCGATTTGTTTCCTAAACAAAATGTTAGATATGTTTGCCTTAGCATTTGGAAAACTTAAGCAGTGTACATTGTCTTTAAAGGGATAGTTTACCCAAAAGTAAAACAACATTCAGTCTTCATTTACTCACCCTCATGTTGTTACAAATCTGTATGACTTACTTTCTTCTGTGGAAGATATTTTTCAGTGGGGCCCAAAACCGTTTGATGATAGTAAATGATGACAGAATTTACATTGAGTGGACTGTCCCTTTAAGTGACTATAATTGGTTGTGTGTTGAAGGGAGGCGGAGCCTGATGAGCCAGCAGACCCTGAGGAAGGCCGTGCATTGCGTGGAGCTGCGGGTCAAGCAGCGGTCGAGCGTTTACAGCGAGCCGCCCATCACGACGAGCAGCAGTCGCCACACGGGCATCCCTCGCCCCCCAAAAAAGCCTTCAAGACCCCCCGCGTGCCCTCTCTCTGCTCGATGGCCACCAGGGCCACCGTTTCCCTCATGACAGGTCAGAAACAGACCACCAAGTGTTATTTACCAGTCACATGAGAGCTTAAAGGGGTCATATGATGCGATTTCAATTTTTCCTTTCTCTTTGGAGAGTTACAAGCTCTTGGTGCATAAAGAAGATCTGTAAAGTTGCAAAGACTAAAGTCACAAATCCAAAGAGATATTCTTTATAAAAGTTAAGAGTCAGCCACACCTACCTAAAACGGCTCGTTCTAACACGCCCCTACATACCTACGTCACTATCTGGGAAGATTTGCATAACGCCGCCCAAATGTTCACGCAAAGAAAGAAGGCGTAACTTTTATTCTCGCTGTAGTATTGTTGCTGCCGCCATGTCGTGAAGACGCTGTGTGCTTCGTTGTGAAAGCGAAACTACTTTGTTTGGTCTTCCAAAAGAGGACGATATCGCTTCGTCATGCCTAGAGCTGATCCGTGCTGGTCGCTGAGGAAATACTTCAACTTCGCGCTGTGGATCGCCGGATCGGCTTTCAACGTGGACGAAGCGGAGTCCAGCCCGGTGTCCGTCACATGTGGTTGCCGCAGGCATCACAATATTGTAAGGGACGTAACATTTCCGTCACACGCTTGAGGAATTCGGCCAATCACAACGCACTGGATAGCTGGCCAATTAGAGCACACCTCGCTTTTTCAGACCGATGAGCTTTGTAAAAATCGACGCGTTTCAGAAGACCGGCGCATAGAGGAGAAACAATAATGTACAGTATGTGGAAAATAATGTGTTTTTTTAACCTTAAACCGCATAAACACATTTCATTACACCAAATACACAAAATAATGTTCTTTTTAGCAGCATCATATGACCCCTTTAAGAAAAGCCATTAAACGTTGTCTTGCTCTCTCAGCTCCCAGCATGCAGTACAGCAGCAGCCTGGCGTGTTTGACCCCAGAGCTGGCCGAACTCTTGTTGACTCATATGGCACGTGAACGTCTCCTCCGACCGCGTACCCTGGAGCTGTTCTTCGGCTGCCCGCTGCAGAAGTTTGTCCTAAACTGCTACCCATACACCACCAACGAGCTGCTGCGGCAACTGAGGGCGTTTTCCTGTCTCAAACATCTCAGCTTCGTCAACTCTCCACTCATCACAGGTGTGCAATATTAAGATGTTATTACAGTATATAAATAAATAGATCAGTAAATCATTTTTTAGGACTATTAAGACTTTTACATTTTAGCCCAAAATTCTCATTACTGAAATGCAAAAAAAAACGTTTTGTTTTATTACTGTAATGGTAAAAAGAAATAAAAACATAATAAACATATAAAAATGTAAATAAATTAAATATAGAAAAATATGTTCAAATAAAAAATAAAGTCATCGCTATATAATAAATAATGAAATAATTAGTATTTATTTTTTATTAATTTTTAATAATAACAATAATAATACTATATCAGTTGTTAATATATTATTATTGTTAAATATTTTCATAATATGTAAAATAAATATATTACAAATAATATTAAATCTTAATACACATTAAACTTGTAAAAAAAAAAAAATATATATATATATATATATATATAATAAAGTCAGAGCTATATAATAAGTAATAAAATATTAATTTTAGTATTGATTTTTAATTATTTTTAATTCATAATAATATTAATACTATATCATTATTAATTAATAATATATGTTAATATATTATTGTTAAATATTTGTATAATGTGTAATATAAATATATTACAAATAATATTTAATCTTAATACATAAAGATTTATTACATTAACATTTGATGTAAAAAATATACATATAATTTATGGATTTTTTTGCATTATGGTAATGGTGTAAATGTGCTTAATTGTCTTGAAAATAGATTTCTGAAAATAGACATATTTGATCAAATATGTATTTATTCTTTAGATTTTTGGGTGAAATATGACTAGATATCTGTGAGAAAAATTACACTTCTATAGGGCGTATTTCTATTGATTACTGGCTTGATTTGCATGTAAGATGATGTATAAAGCTGTTCATCATTTCCTGTTTCATTTTTGCAGACGCTGGTCTTTCAGTTTTGTCCAACCTCTCAAAACTGCAGCATCTCAACCTGTCGTCTTGTAGCAAACTAACAGACAGCTGTTTGCAGCATATCGCAGGTGAGACGGCGTGTCAGAAACCACTCACTGGAGCATCCATAAACGATTATCATCATGTACAAATGCATCATCTGTTTGTGTCTGATCTCAGGACTGCGCAGTCTGACGTTCCTGGCTCTGGACCAGACCAAAGTAAGCGATGCAGGTCTGCTGATGTATCTGCAGTCAGGTTCTTCTGCGCTGTGTCAGCTCAGCCTCAATCAGACGGCCATCACAGAGAGCACACTGAGAGTGCTGCCCACATGTGTACCACAGCTACGAATGCTCAGTATTAAACACACCAAGGTATATACATACCCTTGAAAAATGTATTAAAGTATACTTAAAATCCATTAACATATTTATTGACATATCACTTAAGACTTAATGATATAAAAGTATATTTAAACTTTATTTGGAGTATTTCTATATTGCACAATGCACATTTCTTAATATTATGCCTAAAATGTGTTCTTATATCACTATTAATAAGGACTGCATGATCTCTGTATAATATCAGTCTGTAAATGCAAGATATTTAAAGTGTACCTGAAGTATACTTACAATAGTTCCACTTTAGCACAATCAGATATTCTTAAGTATATCTTTAATTGGACCTCAGCACTACTTCTGCACAACTAAAGTGCATTAAGCACAAAATTAGTTGTTTATTAGTTATTGGACTTTAAGTATACCAGTTTATTATACTAAGAATAAAATTGCAGGGTATTTTTATTAAGCACATAAATATCTAAACGCATTTGCAGTATACTTAGCACAAAATAAATGTAATTCAAATACATTTTAGTATTTTTTTTCCCACTTGGATACATAGATTTTTAAAATCATTTTATAATGTTTTATTTATATTTATAATATTTTGTTTATTTTTAGAATGCAAACCCTTTATTTTCAAAAAAATATTTATATATGTTTTAAATTTAATTCTATTTTTTTTAAGGTTGTGGGTTCAATCCCACAGTTTGTTTTGGTTTTCCATGTCATTTATGGATGGGGTGTGTGTGTGT
>NW_015542330.1:367380-381610 GCF_001515605.1 Sinocyclocheilus anshuiensis | reverse complement strand
GTGTGTGGAAACAGAGATATAATTTTTTGAATTGTTTTTGAGAATAGAAAGAACAGCAGTAATTTGAAATAGAAATCTTTTGCGAAATTATAAATGTCTTTACTGTCACTTTTGATCAATTAATTGTATCCTTATAAACAGTAGACTGCATTTGTCCCTTCAAACAAACTCCAATCATGAAGCCGTTACAGGGCTTGTTTGTAAGGTCTGTTTATGGACCATGAGAGAACGGCGTAATGGAATTCACTATACGTTTACCCTATATTTATTTAACATTTGTCTCCTTTTGCCTTGAGGTGAGTGACGTGTCTGCACTCGCAGAGCTCCAAAACCTGCAGACGCTTCACCTGGACGGCACAGGTGTACGAGAAAATACTCTCCAGTGCCTAGCAACCCACCCCAGCCTATCAGCTCTCAGCCTGGCCGGCATACCGGTCACCGACGGAAACCACACGCTGGAGATCATTTCAGGTGCAGCCAAATAGAACTATTTGTATTTATGGCTTTTTATGCATCATTTATGAAGTATTTTATGCATGCATGAATGTGTTTTGCAAGTTATTCAATCCTGTTTGGGGTTTTAGTGAAGTAAGCGCATTTTCTCCACGCAGGCCTAAGGCTTACCCAGCTCACCCTGCCCGGCAGACACTCTGTGACGGACAGTGGGCTTACGTTTCTCTCCAGACAGACTTTGCTCTTAGAACTCGACCTGACGGACTACACTCAGCTCACTGACCACGGCATTACACAGCTTGCCAGCATGACCAGGTAGAGCTTAGGTCCAAAGTGTCCATGCAGTAAATCACATGAGAAAAGGAGCTGCTGTTCTGGTTTAATGTGGTGTAATGCAACCGTGCAAATCTTGTAATGCTGGAATAGGCTTACTTAGAGTTATTTATGAAATCACTGGCTAGATCCCAAATTGTTGTTGTCCATTTTTCAGGTTTCCCACAGTCAAGAAAAACCGGGAACTATTAGAGAATTTCAAAATTCATGGAAAATAATCAAATGTAGTTACGGTCAGCTCTTTCTTTAGCTGGAATTTACTCTTTATAAAATGAGTTTTAACATTTCTTGTCCGGTCATTAGTAACAGCTGGAAAAGGCATGGAAATAATGGAAATTCTTTGGTCAGAAATTGTGGGAACCCTGATTTATGTGTAACGATCTATTCACACCAAGAGCGAATGTGTGCGTCAGACAAGACATTCACACTGTTCTTTTTTTGCCAACAAATATAGTGGTTTTTGTTTTTGATTAACTTTGTTTTCTTTGTTTGGAGAGAAAACCTACAGACCGATAAGTTTCTTTAGTACATTTCCCAGCATTCTGAGCAAAAAAGTGATTATATGTGACCCTGGAGCACAAAAGCAGTCTTAAGTCGCTGGGGTATATTTGTAGCAATAGCCAAAAATACATCGTATGGGTCAAAATTATAGATTTTTCTTTTATGCCAAAAATCATTAGGATATTAAGTAAAGATCATGTTCCATGAAGATATTTTGTAAATTTCCTACTGTAAATATATTAAAACTTAATGTTTGATTAGTAATATGCATTGCTAAGAACTTCATTTGGACAACTTTAAAATGAAATTTTATTTTTATTTTTCATTTTAAAATGCGATTTTCTCAATATTTAGATTTTTTTTTGCACCCTCAGATTCCGGATTTTCAAATAGTTGTATCTCGGCCATATAATATTGTCCTATCATAACAAAGCATACATCAATGGTAAGCTTATTTATTCAGCTTTCAGATGATGTATAAATCTCAATTTCAAAAAATGGACCCTTATGACTGGTTTTGTGGTCCAGGGTCACATATTGCAATATATCATGCTGTTGCTGTGTTACTGCTTTAAAGCGATTAAAATTGGCATTGTCCTGTAGTTTTTTGTTTCTGCTGTTGGTATGAGTAGACCTTTCGTTTGCGATTCATTTCTCTGTTTCATTAGAACAGTATTCAGAAGTCTTATTTTGCTTTTACCAAAGATGGTAATGATGACCCGCCCCTTTGCATCTGATAGGTTGAAGAAGCTGTCTCTTAGCAACACTCAGGTGAGTGACAGCGGGCTGCAGGGACTGATCAGTCTAAAAGAGCTCCAGGAACTGTGTCTCGACCGTACAGCCGTCACCAGCAGGGGTGTCGCAGCCGTGATCACACACTTACCACATCTGCAGGTACAGTAGACAATATATTAGTGCTGTCAAATGATTAATCGCGATTAATCGCATCAGCAGAACCAGAATCACAGATCAGGGTATGTTGTGCAGTCTTATTCCCTCCACAATCATTTTCTAGTAAAGAAACGTCTCTAACATACTCCTCAGGTCTGAAGTTCCTGTGTCGTATGCAGCTGAGTCAAGTGAACCTGGATGGCACAGGCGTAACTCTTGTTGGCATTGCTAACCTGATCTCCGCCTGCCCTCATCTGACCAGCGTACGAGCCAGCCATACCCGCGCCATTCCTCCCGACCAACAGTCTGACGACGACGATAACGGCAACAACGCAACACGATCCTAGATGTTTCTGTGTATTCTTCAAACACGGCCATGGTACCCTTCAGCTGTTTCTCAGAGGGCAGATTATTCAGAGCTTCCTTTTTCCATAAGTAGCACTACAATCTCACTTGGGTTCGACAATCAAGTTGAAATACGTTTTTGAATGTGGTTAAACAGCGTAATGAACAAAGTGTTCATACTTAACCTGCGTTTTGTCTGGAACTTGAAACGTGCCATGAATATGCACACTTCAAATTTATATTAACTCTGGGCATTTTGCATTTTTTTGTCAAATAAAATGAATTAAATATCATTTAAAAATACTGACGACTTGTAATACAGCATACAACAAAAGGCGTCATAATTTAGTAATAATGATGCTCAAATATTGATAATCAACAATTTGCATTACACTAACATGCATCTGTCCTTAACTTAACAAAAAAGTTCTGAATCGTGAAATCCCCCAAAAATGAATAGCATCATCACATTGGCGTTCGACTGTTTCTGTATGCATTAGTGTTGTACCTTTTAAGCGTTTGAATGCAATAACATTTAAAATACAAAAACATAAAGATCTCAATCATATCTGGAAAAAAAAAGGTCTATGTATTAAAGAAAAAAAGTCAAGTTCTAAATTCTAAACGTACCTCGAATGCACAGTGCTGTTCTGTCTTGATCTGACGCAAAGGTTTGTTGAAACTGTCAAATGCATTCTTGTTGCCAACAGTTGTCTGCTCTGAATTAAAATGAGACACAAACCCTGTTTTTTACATTCAGAACTCAGGAGCTAGTCAATGGTGCATCATGAACACGGTAGCGTCTTTTTCACGTTTATTTAAAATGCCATGAATTTTCAGTGTGTATGTTCCTACAACCCCAAAAAAGGTATTTCACTGTTAACCCACTGAATGCTGTTTGATGTGTTAGCAAATGTTAGTTCTGTGACATTAGTGCAAGTATACAGAAAATATACACAACAATTCATTAAGGAAGTCTACTAACAAAAATTGAGTGTGAATGTATGGCACAGCTCGTATTAGATGCATGTTGTACAGTAAATTCATTCAGTCTGCTCCACATTTGTACAGTTTATTTTGCAGGTAACTAGGATGGTCTAAAACTATTTTATACTTTAGGTTTACAACGTTAATAAAAGCTACATTTTGCAATGGTTACTTTTGTCTTTTCATTGCTTTTTTTACCTTTATAATTTGTATTTATATAATAACTGTGTTCCGTAAAATAATTAATAATCAATTAAAAAAATAAATAGTTTTGATAACATTATTTACATTAGTGTTAAAGTTACAGTGTTACACAACTAGCCAGTAATAATAGCAACGAGTAGGCCTACCTAAATGTAACTATTTTGTAAAGTTACTTTTGTAGAGAGTTTGTTTCTTCATCAGAACAGATTTGGAGAAAGTTAGCATTGCATCACTTGCTCACCAATGAGTCCTCTGGAGTGAATGGGTGCCGTCAGAATGAGAGTCCAAACAGCTGATAAAAACATCACAATAATCCACACAAATTCATCAATAAATGTCTTGTGAAGTGCAAAGTTGCCTGTTTTTAAGAAACAAATCCATCATTAAGGTGTTTTTACTTTATCTTGTCGAAAATACGAATCCATAATCCATCCCTTTGTCCTCTAACTTCAAAACACAAACAGAGGACTCATACTTTAGCCAGAAGCAATGCCAGCTTTTCATTTCACAAGATATAAACTGCTGCACTGGAGTGGTGTGGATTATTGTGATGTTTTTATCAACTGTTGGGACTCTCATTCCGACGGCACCCATTCACTCCAGAGGATCCATTGCTGAGCAAGTGATGTAATGCTAAATTTCTCCAGATCTGTTCTGATGAAGAAACAAACTCATCTTTATCTTGCAAATTTTCAGCAGTTCATTGTAAACAATAATCGTGAGATCAAATATGCATTTGTTAGATTCACATATTTACAGTAAAATCTACAAGAATAGCACATATAAAAACCATTACTGCTGTCTTTTTAACAGGTTGTCAACGGACAAGGGTGTGAACTTGTAGCCGGATCCCTCATAAAACCTGTTCTGAAATTCAACCCTGAAAGCAAACACAAAGCACATAAAAACATCACTTTAACTACATTCATATCACTAATTGTATAATATTTAAACATGCTTTTAAACAGAACAAACGTTTGTTGTTTTTAGGAGTAACGGTACATACTAAACTCTCACACTATTAATGCTAAATTTGGACACATTTCAAGTACAGAGACATTAGACCTTTGGGCCAGATATATGTAAACTTTAATAGATTAAAAATAGATAGACAAACATGTTCCATGTCAAAGGTCAAACACCTTGACTAACACGCAGCTTACAAGTGCAAGGTGCAAGGTTTTTATACGCATGATAACTCTGATTACTTCTTTGTTAAAAGAATTAAAGTGAAGTCTCCTACTCGTTGCTTATGAATTATGCGTTGTTCTTACCAGTGTAGTCGTAAAGCATGCAGAAATGCAGACAGGTCCTCCATAACCAGAAGAATAGTCACGGTGAGAACAGCGAAAGCAGCAAACAGCAGTACCAGAGGAGATCTTCAGACTGAGAACCATCCGCCAAAGCACCTCCGACAGCTCTGCAGACGAGAGACACAACCACATTTTCATTTACCATTTTACTGTGTTGTGTTTCTTAAAGGAACAGATCACCCAAAAATGAACAGTCTGTCATGATCCACTCACTCATGTCATTCTAAACCTGTATGGTTTTCTTTCTTCTGTGGATTGCAATAGAATTGTTTTCTATACAATATTAGCAATAGCATTGTGTGAAGAGCATGCTGAAACTTAAACCATTGTTCACTGAAAATCTTAACCAAAAAAAACTAAATATGTACCATAGTGCAAAGAAAAGACATGAGGGGGAGTAAATGATTATGATACTACTGATATTTTGAACTTCTGTGAATTAATTGTGTTAATATTTTATTTGCATGTTTACTGGCACATAAAATATACTATAATATGTAATATACATGTTAATTTAGAAATAATTTTAATATGCTGATCTGCCACTCAATTATTAATAATTGTTCTTATTATTATCAATGTTGAAAACAGTCAATATTTTTGTGGAAACTGTGATACATTTTTTTCAGGATTCTTAGATGAACAGAAAGCAAAAAAAAAAAAAAACAGCATTTATTTAAAACATACATATTTTGTAATATTATAAATGTCACTTTTGATCAACTTAATGCATCCATGCTGAATTAATTAAAGACTTCTCTGATACCAAAAGCTTACCATCTCATCTTTCTGATGATGTGAGAAGGAGGAGCGCGTGTCTGTTTCATGCTGATCATTCACATATATATATATATATATATATATATATATATATATATATATATAAATATATTCAACATTTTTATACACAATTCACATTCTAAATATGGTATTGGCAATTTGAAAAATGTCAAATAAATAAAAAAATTAAGATTTATGCTAAATTTTGCAGTACTAAAATGTATAATTTAAAAAAAACTAAGAAATAAATCACCAATAAATATAAATTCTAGTCTTATATGTAAATCTTAAATATAATATTAAAGCCTTATAGACTACTGAATTTAATGACTATTTATGTACTTTACACAAATTGAATATATTTAAATATTTATAAATGGTATAGACATATATAATTACATTTATTTTATATTCTTTTTCATTTAATTATTTTTAATTATTATTTTAATAATATAACTAATTAATGTAACATTATGTGTTTATACAAATTTACTGGGGGTGTTTTTCAATGAAAGGATTTAATTTGCATTTAAAATGTGCATAATTGAATTAATAATAAACATATATTTCCATGATGAAATCAGTACCATTTTAGTATCAATAAACTATTAGAGTTTTGTGAATATATTTTGAATGAATTATTATTTTTATCTTTTTGTTTTCATTAGAATTTAGTTCGTTGTGGTTATTTTGTTGTGTATTTTTGTCATAGTTAATGTACAGTTTTTAATTTTTATTTCAGTTTTAGTTATTTTAGTACATCAATATAAACTAAATGAAAATGAGAAATACTGCCTTGGCAATTAGCGGACATAAACTATTTTTAGTTTTCAAATATTTGTTATTTTAGTGATTTTTTATTTTATTTCAAATGACAAAAGTTTTGCATGGTTTTAGTTTTAGCTACCTATACTAACCCTGGTTGAAACAAGCGTTAACTGTTCTTGGGACAGGGTTGCTCTGCTCTGCTCACCCACCTGGTGTCTGGTTTTCATGCGGGTCCTGTAGATGAGGAAGGGTTTGAGAAGAAGCAACACAGGAACCATGAGCATAGCCGTCACAACCAAGAAGATTTGAACTGCTTTCTGTAGAGCATTACAGCGTCAGTCATAATCGGTAAAGCTGAGTACTTCAGCGATGAAATGCCAACTGCTTTTCGAGGAGCATGAATCCAAACCTGTCCTGCGTAAAGAAGCTTATACTCAGACTGGTAATCAAACAGCATCATGTTGATGAAGAGAGCCGTTTCAGAGCGCAGAGTGATGCACCATTTATAGAGGATGAGGAAGATCAGGTATCCGAAGAGAGACAGCAGGAAGATCAGCTGTGGAACAAACTGTCCTGGAATTTTCCGAAATGTCTGTTTAAAAGAAATGAGAAAAACAAAAAGTCACAGATTTCTGAACAGTGATGACCATAAGGGTTAAGAACTGATATGAATCATTATTTAGCTGGACTTTGTGAAGAGATGGTACTTTTAAAACAATCAGCTACCTTTTAATCATAATAATACCACTATCTACAGTAATTCAATTGAAAAACTTCAGTTGCTGCTTTAAATTTGTAATCAAAATTGCTCATTTCAACTCCTTTTTTAAAATCTTGTCGAATCTCGTATAAATTGCTATTCAAATTGGTTCAATTATTTTGATGAGTTAAAGGAAAACATGTTGCCATGACTTATTGATCATATAATTTTTTAGTGTAGATTTATATACATGTAACATATCTTTCTATTTTTCTATTTTAGACAAAATAGACAAAAGCTACATTATTACATCATAACATTTCAGTGTAATACTTAGATTTCCTTAAAGAGAATTAATATTTTGCATTAGCATTTGACAATCTTATTGATTTCAATTGGTTTGAAAATTAAATTTTGCCTTAATTTATATGAGATACCCACCCAAAATTGACCAAACTCAGGGTGAGTCCAAAGAGCATATGACTGCCATCTTCATCTCAAAGGAGTTTAGAAAGAACAGCTTATTTGATGCAATATTCCAAACCTAAAACAAAAACGTACATTAAAATCAATTCAAGTTTTAATAGGTTTACATTGTTCTGCTAAATCAATGCTTCGTTCTTCCAGATCTTTGTTGTTTAAATCCACACATTTATGAATTTTGGAATAATTAAGATAAGCAGCAAATCAGCATAATAGAATTATTAAAATCATGTAACATTGAAGACTGGAGTAATGTTGGATGCGATTAATCACGATTAATCATTTGACAGCACTAATTAAAATATATAAAAAATTATTATAATTATATTTACATTTACTTATTTATATTTATTACTTCACTTGCTATTAAAGATACTTTTTCATTCCCTTGCACATGCTGTGAAATTTCGGAACAAATCTGATTGTTAATGCACAGCATCAGAACATCTCAATCCCGCCACCTAGTGAATAAAACACAATAAGACAACCAAACTTCTATTCAAACTCTTAAATCATTGTAAAGTGGTGTCATGTGTGGTGTGTATTGACAATCTGATAGCAAGCTAGTGCCTATAGATTGCTTTAAATATTCAAGAGCACATATGAAGAGATCTATGGATTCTGGATTGTGGTATAAGTAATCATGATGTTATAGTATGCAGAATGGGAACATTGCTGTGCATAACAAAGAGTGAAAAATTTAAGGGGGTCTGAATACTTTCCGTACCCACTGTATGTTGCAAAAGTGTTCTACGTTGACAATTCATGTTTTGTGTGTGAAAGAAGGTAAAAAAAAAACGTAAAAACACACATTAGGTATATGATGCTCTCACCACCGCTTGGAGTTCCTCAGTGGTCTGTATCTCCGCATGCCGAAGAACAACATTTCCATGAAAAAGGCACCAAATAACCTTTTCAAAAGCAGGAAACCTTTCTTGTTTGATCACACCTGCAATAAAGCTTCAAATGTGTACAAATACAGTATGTCATAAGTTGTACTGTACAATTAGAGCAGATTGTAAAATCCTTTTTGGTTTTAATTGGAACCTTTGTGTATCAGTGGGACAAAATGTACCTTAGATGTAGAGCTCCAGAGCTGTTTCTGCGGCTGGTTATATGTGATGAGACGGTCACAGACACTGAGTCTTCAGAGGGAGGCTCAGAGCAGGTTAGCAAAAAGCCAACTTAAGTAGTTTAGACTGTACATGGAAACCATCCACTTTCATTGCATGGAAATGAGTATGGACAATTCCTTTCTGTTTCGTCAAAAAAAATGAAATATCATACAGGTTTGGAACAACATTACGGCAAGCAAATCGTGGCAAAATGTTTATTTTTGAGGGAACTTCACTTCAAGCTTTTGAGAATAATGATTAAAATAAAAATTGTTCCGTTTACCTGAAGAACAGATAGAAGTAAACTATGTTTACTAAACATGCAAATGTTTGAATATTAAGTACAAATCAAGGCCTTAAGTTTGGTTTAAAAAAATGGATCTGAAGCATCAAAAAATAAATATGTTAAAATATGTTTTGTTATTGTTAACTTAAGCTAAAACTAAAACTTTTTAGTCTTTATTAGACTTTTTTGAAAATCATTTTTGGTAATTGAAATAAATCAGAAATTAAAATAAAATATAGATATAAATATCAGACAAAAAAAACTTACATTTAAATGAAAATTAGAAATGTTGCCTTGGTAAATAACTACAGTACAAAAATACAAGTAGAACAATTACTGGAACTAAAACAGAAATAACAATCAAATTAAATCTATATACAGTAGAAATATTAAAAAGACTAATAAAAACGACAAAAAGCACATAACAAAATTACTTAAACTAAAATTAAAATGAAATCTAAATATATAAAATGCTATTATTCAAAATAATACGGCATACTAATAGTATATAATTAAAAATAAAATAAATTAAAATTCATCTCAAGATCTTGACTTCTTTAAAGAAACCTCCGGTCATCCTCAGCAGAGAGTCAATGTCCATCAGCTCAATGAGGTTCTGTCTGAGTGTGGCATGGTTACGGCTGATTTCTCGCAGCTCCTGCTCCAACTTCTAAAGGTTTGAAGGCAAGCATTAAGGCACAATAACTTTCCGAATATCTGTTTGCGTGTCAAATTGTGTTAATACAGAGTAAGAGAAAATGGGTTTATTTGGTCAATGCTACAACTGAGAACAGCTTAAAAATATATTAGGCCTATCTATTTCATCTATTTGATTTTTGATAATTATTTATACGGAAACTGTAAGTCTCATCAGTTAAAAAAAAAGATATAGCAACAAACCACAGATTAGGTCCAAGGTCTCTGCCAAGTTTGGTGCTTGTAGCATTAAAGCAATAGGACAGTTGGGACAGTTGAAAATCCTTGGTCTCAGAAGAATAATAAGAAGTTTAAATAGTATAACAGTATGTTGACTTTCTCCGGCCAACATAACTAGCTAATAACTTCAGTTACGTTAGTGTGGTGGATCAATGAATGTGGGAGAAGGGGAGAGATAACAGATACTGTGTATGTGTGTGTCTGTGTACAGCAGTTAAACTGAATACAATGTTTATATCTCCTTGTTTCAGATGATGAGAGAGATGAGAACTCCTGGCCAGCCTTGTGGACTGAAGGTCAGGCTAGGGAATTTAAAAACAAGCACTCTTAAATGTGCATTGAAAATTGCCAGCTGATCAAACCTGTGCTCCAGGGACCATATTCAGGATAATGTATCTCTTAACTGGCTGAGTTAGATGATTAACACTAAACAGTAGAAAATCAGTCCAGTCTCCCCAGCTGTAAATGTCATTGGCTGTTAAAGTCTTGTGTTGCATATAATAAACTGACATGTTGATATCACATAAGCAGTCTTTCACATGTAGATGCATACTGTACACATTAGTGAGTGTGATGGTGCTTACGGGGTGTCGCTCTGGGACGGCTGAGGGAGGGAAAAATCACAATATGTTCACTACAAAAAAACTAGACTACACCACTGGGCCTTTAATAACAAAATGAGAAGTGTTGTTGTCACCTCAAGCTCCAGAACATCTCTGGCACAGGGAACCATCTCCTTCTCCTTTGTTGCAACAATTACAATGTTAGATTTCACCATCTCCTTCTGAAGATACCCTAAATGATGTAGAATTTAAATAGAAACCAACATTACGGTCTTTGAAGGAAGATAATTATATCAAAGGTGTTTTAAAGCAATTGTGTGTAGTTCCGTGCATTTTTGCAACTTTGAAGCCCCCTACAGTTAAGTGAGTGGAATTTTTTTCTGTCGTAAAATTAATGCTATCGCTGTCATTTTTTATTTTTTTTTGCAATCCATTATTTCGTACCCATTCACCAAACTTATATTTTCCCGGAACAGACGTTTGGGAAAGAAATCAGTATGATGATTCAGTAAAACGGACGAGAAATAGATCTTCGCAATATTAAAACGGCATGTTCATTCATGAGGTCAGAATCAAAACTTAGTGCATCTTACAGTAAAATACAAACTTTCTTACTCAGAATTCTCTCCATTTCTTCACATTTCTTCACTTCCTTCACAAATCGCCTTTGAAATGCTGTTACACCAGGATTCAGCTGTAAGATCATTTAAAAAAGTTTAATACATAAAGGAATTCTAACATATCAAGGCAGAATTGGGATAGTTTTGGTTTATTTTAGACATTTGAAGCCCTATTCGCCCCTTAAATGACTACCTTATTAATTCACATACATACAGTAATCATGTAGACGCTTTTTTCTGGCTCTGCAGTGTTATGCACTGATTGATTCAACCAATGGTGAGAAATCAAATTCTGTGATAATGAACGCTCAGTATGAACCGAATAGTGATGCAGAGAGTTTGCACTATATGCACTTGAAAGTGTGCACGCTGCTACAAGCAGACTACATTTAAGAATCAATGGATGTTGTAAGGTTACTTGACATTCTGACAAATGTCAAAAGAAACCAAAAGAAACCAAAACAGAGGCCTTTTAAACAGCTGAATGCAGTGACTTCCACACACACACACACACACATACACACACACACACACAAGCAGTACAAAGGTTACTCACATCTTTAAACTGAACTAATCCAAGATGCCCGAGTTCATTGATGCAACTGTGAGCCGATTCAGTTTGAAAAAACAGCTGCACGAGACACATCTCCTCACTACGAAATAAAGAACTCATTCTGGATAGTTTGGAGGAACAGAAACAGCAGCAGCAGTGATTGTCTGGTTTTTGTAAGTCAGTCTATTAAATGTCTGTCTGTGAGATCAATAGTGTTCTCGTGTGGCCTCGGGATCAATATTGACACCACTAGTGCAGCTGGGCCATCCAGACCAAATTATGATGAACAACCCTGCAGCACAGCACACGTTTCATTTAGTTTGATCATTTCAAGTAAGCAAATAACCTTAACCTTAACCTTACATAAACTATCATGGCATATGGAGACCATTTACTTAATATAAATATCTCTGATACATTGGTTTCATTGTAAGCATTTATTGGGAAACATTCCTTTGCATTTTGCTTGCTGCTGTAGTTTTGTCATATGCTTGGCTTGAAATAAAGACAATATCCAGGCCGCTTGTTGTATCAACTCGCGTGCTCCAGATATCATAACCTTCTCTCTCATCTACTTTCCTCAGTACAGTAAAATGACGAGTTTAAACAGAGAGACTTGACTTAATCTGGTAGCTGTATGCAGCACAACAGTAAGTAAGCCATCCATAGTCTGGTGAAGAAACCTCTTCTCTCCTCGTTATTTGTATGTTTCTCTAAATTGAGGGAAAAGAACAAGAAAACAACTATTAGAAACATCTCTGTCCTTAAAATTAAAAGACGTTTGTTTTTGTTTTTCTTATATCTTCGTATTTGTTTTTAATTATTTGTTTTAATTGTATTTTTAAAATTATATTAGTTCTGTCAAACGATTAATCGCAATTAATCGCATCCAAAATAAAAGCTTTTGTTTACATAATATTTGTGTGTTATTTTGGATGCGATTAATCGTGATTAATCATTTGACAGCACTAAATTATATATAAATTATTTTATTAGAATCTTTTTTTTTTTTTACTTTGCATTGTTAATTTCATGTCTTAATCTGTTGATTACTTTGTGATTATTTTTTAAAGACTTTTTATGTAAAGCACTTTAAATTACCATTGTGCATGAAATGTGCTATATAAACTTGCCTTGTTTTCCTAAACACAAATAACTTCCATTATGCTGTTATGTTCATATTTGTAATGATATAAAATCCCCAAAGACTAAAATGTAAAAATTAAACAAAAATATTAAAATTAGAATGAACTCTGCTTCTATATCACATTTAGAGTTACATTCTCACATGATGCGCTGTTCTAATTAAAAAATAAATAAATAAATAATTAAAATTGAATGAAAGGTAACTACATTTGAATTAAATTGAATTTCTGTCGTACCTGTTGTGCTGTTCTCCACAGGAGAAGCATCTGTGGCACCCTGAGCACTCAGGATAACTGATGGCACACTGACAGGCACTTCACCCGGCAAAGTGTACATATACTCTGGGATGCTGGAAATGCCGTCTTGGCCCCACATATCCTGTTTCGTAATATTAAAAGTATGCAGGCTGGGTCTCCTATTGGCCCACATGCTGCAGTTACCTTCTCTCTCATCTACATTGTCCTCAGAGAGGGATGAAGATGTTCTGGACACATTGTCAGGTGTAGAGCTGAGAGAGGCAGACTCAAAACCTGAGGAATGATGAAGGATGAGGGCTGATGCCTCTGGATCGACCGGCTCAGACACAGGCACAATAGACTCCACTTTGTTCCGTCTGCAGAGAAAGGGACGCTTCATAGCCTTCCGTACTCTTTTGAAGAATAAATACATTCGTTTCTTCATCTTCCTATATGTATGTTTCTCTGAAGTGTGGTAAAACAAATGGGTAACACAATTATTATGAAACAAATCTGTCCTCAAATTAAAAGAAAATCACTTGTTATCCTTCTTCTGTCATATTATAAATGCAAATTAATGTAAATATCGCTCTTTAGCAAAAACACATTTTCCTCAAAATGTATATATAATATATAAATAATATTCATTTGTGTGTTCATTTGAATATTATATTTTATATATTTGAAATAAGTTACAATTATTTAAATATAAATATAAATAAATAATATGAATATATTTATATAACAACTATTAGAATATTCTTTTAATAAAATCATTGTGATTATATATATATATATATATATATATATATAATATATTTAAAATATAGGCCTTTGTAAAATATAACATAGCCTATATTCAAATATAACAATATAAACAAAATAAGATGTATTTTACATAAAATATATATTTTTATTATTTTAATTATTTATCGTTATTAATATATAATACATATATATGTTTGATATAAGATAAATTGTATAAGTAAATACAATTTTATGTGTGTTTAAAATGTA
>NW_015542330.1:351435-367370 GCF_001515605.1 Sinocyclocheilus anshuiensis | reverse complement strand
AACTCCTGTGATGATGTAGATTTTTGAGGTGCACTCTTGTCATAAATTAATCTATTAATTTCCTACATCATTTTTAACAATAAATGTGGTAAAATATCTATTTAGGAGTCTTAGACCTTTCCAACGATATAAAGTTTGTCATGATTAGATTAGGATTTAATTGTAATATAGTGAAGTAAACTTAGGCGTCCCCGGGTGACAGTTAAAGGGTTAAAGTGTAAATTTAAGCAAAATATAATAAAACTGAGGGAGGCGTGTGTTCACTGCTGTCCTTACTCCGGGCCGCCACTACAATTCACGGGACAAATTTTCTGGGTGGACTACATACCACAGAAGACCTTCTGTGGGACCCCTTTATCAGGGCCTGGACAATGTTGTGTATTAGGTTTCAAATGCTGAGCTGTTCTCCGGCAGAGCTCAGGTGATTCTCGTCGCTGATCTGATTCTGGAGGAAAGTGTGACGTCACAGACCTCGCTGACCTGAACACGTCACGATCACGTTATGATTTCATGGACTGCATTTTTTGAAAGCTGAGCCAATAAATCTGACAAGCTCACTGATCTACTTAATTATTAAACATCAGTGGACAAGCTGCTGTTTAAAATCCCAGCGCTGGTGTTTTGAACGACAGTGTGACCACTTTTTCATTCACGCATTCATATCAAAAGTTATTAGGCCTACATGTGAAAATAAAGTCAATTCACGTTACACGCGCTGTTGTCGCGTTTTATTTATCTATTGGCGGAATGAATGAATGAATATTTTCTAATTCTTTAATAATTAATAATTCTTTATTTTTGGAACACAACATAGATGTTAGGCAGAATTATAAGTCCTAATTCACTTACATTGGGTTGCTTTTTTGGAAAACCAGTGAACAAAATTGATAAAATGTTCATTTTTGGGTGAGGTAAACAAACCTTTAATGTCCAAAAACTATAGCATAGTAATGTTAGGCTAATATATTACTATATATATTATAGGCTAAATATATTTGCCTACAGTTATTGAAAATGTAAATTTTTATGAATTGACATTTGAAGAAAAAAATTGAACAAACTATTTTAATTCGCTTTCAGAAGGACTAATACCTAAAAGTAAGAAAACTGTAAAGCCCTGTTTAATTTTATTAAAATGTTAATCAAATGAATTAAAACAGATTTCCTTTTTGATATTTGACGGTCACCCCAAAGAAGTAGCCTAGTTCATGGTAATCTTAGTTTTGTTGGAAATTCGTCTCAAATACTTTTTGCCTTAAAATGTCCGAAATTGAATTCCCTTAACCATGTATATCCCTGATGAGTTAGAACAACCTATATGAAATGCTATCATATGATCTTATAAGAGCAATTTAATTTCCATGTTTATTGTTATAGTGCAGCGTTTCTGAGGAGACGTCACATGACCGCTTGAGCATCACATGACTGCCTCACTTTTGACGGACGCGGAAGTGGAAACACTAGCTAAAGTAAAAACACAAAGCTGCGGAATAAACGACTGTAAGTTACATAAAACGATATGAGTGAAGAATATTATCTAGAGCTCAGTGAAAACCCCGTGCAGTTTGAGAACGCATCCAGCGTCAACAATGTGTTTTTCGACGAGGCCAATAAACAGGTGGGGACACGTTTAATAATTTGAAGTGTAATTATGACATTATGAAGCGATATCATGGCTGTGTCTCAAAATCTAATGAGCTGTCTTCCTAGACAGCATTTTTGGGCAACATAGGCGCATTTTGAATGCTGTCCCGATGGGCACAGTCATAATGTAGCCTAGATGTTGATAAATGCTTCCATAAAACTTAATAACAAATGT
This sequence comes from Sinocyclocheilus anshuiensis, assembly GCF_001515605.1. Taxonomy (NCBI): domain Eukaryota; kingdom Metazoa; phylum Chordata; class Actinopteri; order Cypriniformes; family Cyprinidae; genus Sinocyclocheilus; species Sinocyclocheilus anshuiensis. The sequence continues at coordinate 365,551 of NW_015542330.1, read as the reverse complement.
TTAGATTGGCACGTAAATGTACTATGCAGTGGTCCTCAAGTAATTAATGACTGTAACCCTGTAATGTGCAGTAGCTCTCTGTCGTGTATTTTAGTCACCAGGTTTATGGCTGTTTGGGATCAAATGTAGTGATCTGTTCATATATCAAAAAGTGCTGTGGCTATACAGTGGTATCAAATGATCCTTTTCTATACACTATGGTATTGAATGATTGCTCAATTATAACTTATGCTTTCTGAGTATAATAGTTGGTGTTTTGTGTGATTTCAGGTGTTTGCTGTACGATCTGGTGGGGCCACAGGTGTTGTGGTTAAAGGGCCAGATGACAAGAGCTCAGTGGCTTTCAGGTAAGTCCCCTCCAGTGGTTCTCAATTCCGGTCCTGGGGGCCCCCTGCTCTGCACATTTTGCATGTCTCCCTTATTTAACACACCTGATTGAGATCATCAGTTCGTTAGTTCAGTTCATGGAGAGAGATCCATAACAAGCTGATGATCTCAGTCAGGTGTGTTAAATAAGGGAGACATGCAAAATGTGTAGAGCAGGGGGCCCCCAGGACTGGAATTGAGAACCACTGCCTAGACTTTCTTTATGCATCTATATCCAATACAGTATGCATCATGCAAAGATCAGTGTTATTTTAGAATTATTTATATTATATAGTATTTGTTAATATTTTGAATGATCTTTTATTTTTATATTAAGTTTTTAAAGTAATTCCATGTACTTTTATTTAAATTAAATTAGTAAAATAAAAATATTTTATTTCAAATGTGTAAGTTTATTTTTAAGTTTAGGGTTTTCATGTAATATTTGAAATTATTTTAATTTTATGGTAGCTTTATTTAAATTACTGAAAATGTTTTTTAAATGTTTTTTTTAGTTTTAGTTAATAATAACAGCATTGATAAGCACTAACTGTGTTTCGTTTGACAGAATGGATGACAAAGGAGAGGTGAAGTGTATCAAATTCTCATCGGGGAACAAAATCTTAGCTGTGCAGCGCACTACAAAATCAGTTGTAAGTATAATTGATGGCTGCTGTCGTAATAAATGCAGTTGTTGTGAACATTGAATTTCTTTCTTTCTCATTTTTTAGGATTTCATGAACTTCATTCCTGACTATCCACACTTGGAATTTTCCCATGAGTGCAAGGTACATCCCTAAACAAACAGAGATTGACTATAATTAATTAAATAGTTAATTTATGTACGCATGTATGTATGTATGCATGTATAAACTACCAGTCAAAAATTTTGGGGTCAGTAAGATTTTATTCAGTAAGAATAAAAAGTGTTTTATTCAGAAAGGATGCATTAAATAGCATAAAATTATAATGTTACAAAAGATTTCTATGATTCTATATTTCAAATGAATGCTGTTCTTTTAAGCTTCCTATTTATCAAAGAATCCTGAATTAAAAAAAAAAAAAAAGTTCCACAAAACTATTAAACAACTGTTTTCAACATAATGCTAATACTAATAAATGTTTTCCTGAGACTGATTTCTGAAGGATCATGTGACACTGAAGACTGGAGTAATGATGCTGAAAATTCAGCTTTACCATCACAGGAATAAATTACATTTTAAAATATATCCAAATAGAAAACAGTTATTTTAAATTCTAAAAATATTTTACAATTTTTACTTAATTTTTTATCAAATAAAATAAGCCTTAAATCATAAAAGACTTACTTACTGAAAAATCTTACTGACCCAAAACTTGTGAAACTTTGTGAAACTTATTTTGCAGACAAAGAATGCCAATATTCTCGGATTTTGTTGGACCAACTGGAACGAGATTGTATTTGTTACTGATCAAGGAATAGAATTTTACCAGGTGGGGTGACACTTTACATCAGTTCAGTAAATTGACTGAAGTATTTTTTCCAAGTCGTTCTTTCTACCAAAGGTAAACAGAATTTTTGTTTTTCCTCTGTTTCAGGTGCTGCCTGATAAACGAACCCTGAAGCTCTTAAAGAGCCAGAGCATCAATGTGAACTGGTACATGTATTGCCCAGAGACGGCCGTTCTTCTCCTCTCCACCACTGTACAGGGTAATGTGCTGCAGCCATTTGCTTTCAAGGTGAGTTTGATGTCTTATTCTTTAATGTTGATGGAAAGCATGCAAGAATTTTGCATCTGCAGACTTCCTACCACAAGAGGGCAACAGTAACTCTGACTAGATTATTATATCTCAAAACATACTGCTCCAATCCTAACATTACTTTCTCTAGAGTGCGACTATGTCAAAGATGTCCAAGTTTGAGATCGAACTGCCAGCGGTGCCCAAACCAGCCAAACTCAGCCTTTCTGAACGTGACATTGCTGTGGCTACAATGTAAGACGTGTGTATGAACACCTGAGACAACACTAGACATCTAAATCTGAACTAATATCTTTCTGCAAATGATGTGGTTAGTAGTAGTCCAGCAGTCACACTCTTTCTCTGGACTGTAGTTATGATCAGCTCTATGTGATGTATCTGAAGCATCACTCCAGAACCACCAACAGTCCTGGAGCCGAGGTGGTCCTCTATCATCTGCCCAGGTACAACAGATAAGTTACAGTCCCATAAAAATCATTATTCTTTTATAATATTCACATCTGTTTTTGAGCGGTTTCTGGTTTCTTTTAACTGTAGGGAAGGCACGTGTAAGAAGACTCATGTGCTCAAACTAAACACCACGGGTAAGTTTGCGCTAAACGTGGTGGATAATCTAGTTGTGGTGCACCATCAGAGCTCACAGGTGAGTTTGACAAGTGTTCAAACTGCTAATCACATGATATCAATGCATCTGTGGAGTTCATTATGATGTGCATAATAAACTAGCCCCTAACAATGTGCTTTGCTAGTCCTCTGGCATTCACATTATTTTATATTATTATCTTATTTTAAATATGTGGAATGCACTGATATTAAACTTCAGGTTGATATCAATTTTGTTTTGTCTGAATAAAAAAAAAAAAAGTGCATTTAAGCATCATAGCATTATAAAGTATTGTATATAAACTGATATTCATTTTGAGATTTGATGACGATTACAGTTAGCAATGTTATTAAATTATTAGTGGTTTTAAAGATGAACTTAAAGTGAATGTTAAATGACATCAGATGTAATCTACATAAATCTACATAAGTAAATATCAAATATCTGCCTACATATGAAGAGTTAATTTGCAAAAACAGATAACTCGGTTTTTAACAATTTTCAAAAATCACGTTTTTTCATTGAGCATTCCAATTAATCTCAATCAAACTGCAGTTGGGTTATTTGGTTAGGTAAAAAATACAGCTAACTAACACAATAAAACACAATAAAAACATGATAACATAATAAAAAAACATGATTTAAAAAAAAACGGAGTTATCTGTTTTTGCAAATAAACTCTTCATATGCACATATATATATATATATATATATACATATATATAATGCATCCCTAATAAATATGTAAAAGTAGTAGGCTATAACCTTATCAGCAAACCTGCTTAAAATGATGGTCTGATCTGATTTGAACCTTGTTTGAAATACTCACATCTTTTTGTATTTCAGACTTCACTAATTTATGATATAAAACTGAGGGAATTAGATGGTGCATTAAATGTGCATCAGCCTGTGCTTCCTGCTCGATCCATCAACCCCTACAAGATTCCTCATTCAGGTGACTTGTAATTCATTTAGAAAGCGACGGCACACTTTTGATGATAAACTATACCAGAATTCCAAGCTTTATGTACCTGTTTGACTTCTTCTGTATGTAATGCTTCTCTGAGAGTGTAAGGAACCTAATCTTTCTTTCGACACCCTTACAGGACCTCCTGCGGCTGCTCCAAGTCAGGCCCCGGTGCCTTGTGAACTTTGTATCCTTACAGTTGAACTGTGAAATGTACCATATTTTCAAATGTGAAATATACCATATGTACTTGCCCTTCTTGAACTTTTCCTTAACATTCAAGACTCATCTTCCTGGAGTGTTTTTCAACCAGATATCATCATCAGTGCCAGTGAAGGTACTTTACTAAACAATGCACAAACGAAATACAATCTGGCGTGACGGAGAGTGATTATATGTTCTCTGTTTGTCAGGATATTTGTGGTACCTCCAGGTGAAGCTGCAGCCTACGCTGAATCTCCTGCAGGATAAAGGCAAACTCATGGACTTCCTGTTGCGGAGACGAGACTGCAAAATGGTCATCTTGTCCGTATGCTCGCAAAGTAAGCAACAGATTGCTTTATAATGAAAATGCTTTATAAAATAACACTGCAGAACAATACAACATTTATCCACAAAGGAAAATGCCTGTTTGAGTAAGATGTGATGTTTGAAGTATATTAGATATTAGGATAATATTAAATGAACAGATGTCTTGTTCTTCAGTGCTTACAGGAGGAGATAAAGGGATCCTGTCTGTGGTGGCCACAGTGTTTGATAAACTCAACCAAGTGTACAAAGAGTACCTGGATGCAGAGCAAGCGTATACTGCGGTCGGTACAGATAGTTTTATTATACTGTATTTTTTATATATGAATGCGGTATTTATAGAAATAGTTTTTAATGATATTTTTGGCTTGTTTTCTTCTCTCCTCAGGCTATGGAATCAGGGCCCAGTCGCTCCAGCACTTCTTATAAAAGGCCGGTCCGGACTCAGGCGGTGATAGACCAGTCAGACATGTACACACACGTGCTGTCTGACTTCACTGAGAAGAAGGTAAACAAGCATTGTATTTCTTTTAAGGATGCAATTGCTTTAACTATGTGCATTTTTTCTCAATTATGTAGGTCTCCGATATCTCTGTCTGAAGGATTGTAACGAATGGATTGCAATTTCGTATTCTAATGCTATAAATTGTCTTCTTTGAACAGGGAGTGAAACATAAGTTCATCATCGCAGTTCTCATGGAGTACATTCGCTCTCTTAACCAGTTTCAGATTCCCGTTCAGGTATGAACACAATGAGGTCTTAAAAGGAATAGCTCACCCAAAAATGAATATTTCCAGAAAATGAACTCATCCTCAGGCCATCCAAGATGTAAATGAGTTTGTTTCTTCATCCGAACAGATTTGGAGAAATTTAGGATTACATCACTTGCTCACCAATGGATCCTCTGCAGTGAATGGGTGCCGTCAGAATGAGAGTCCAAACAGCTGATAAAAACATCACAATAATCCACATGACTCCAGTCCATCAATTAAATTCTTGTGAAGTGTTTTTAAGAAACAAATCCATCAATATGACGTCTTAACTTGAAACCGTCCGTAATAAAAAATAATGCTTCCTCCAGTGAAAAAGTCCTCTCACATCAAAATCCACCGACATTTTTGTTTACAACTGTTTTGGTGCTTGATCTTAATCATATTTCTCTGCTGATTCAGATGAGAAGCCTTTTTTACTGGAGAAAGCTTTATTATGGATAGGGGTTTTGTATTTTAGCCAGAAGCAATGGTTTGGAGTTTAAAAACGTCCTAATGATGGTTTTTTTTTTTTTTCACTTCACAAGATGTTAACTGATGGTCTGGCGTCGTATGGATTGCTTGTGGTTTATTGTGATGTTTTTATCAGCTCTTTGGACTCTCATTCTGACGGCACCCATTCACTGCAGAGGATCCATTGCTGAGCAAGTGATGTAATGCAAGTGATGTAATTTTTGGGTGAACTATTCCTTTTTTTTTACCTTTGAACTTTGTCCATTTGATAAATCAGGATATCTTGCCTACAATCAGAGCTGAAAATCTTCTGCATGTAATCTTTAACATGTAAACATTGCAAAGCCATAAACATAGGTAGTAGTTGCACAGGTTGGTATTTCTGAAACATTCATTCCATTAGTAAGCTCTGGTGTAACTGTAAATTATATCCCAGGTTCACCTTCACCTGACCCAGGTGTTGGGGCTTGTTGGATGTTTTGCTAGGCATTTCGGTTGCTTAGACACATTCTGCTTTGAGCGTCTTCAGTAAAAGATGATAATCTTTGCAGTGGCCTCCAGCATTACACTTCACCCTTCAACATCTTTTTTATTGAGGGCGTTCCTTAAACTATGCCTTTGAACAAAATATTATGAATAGCAATGTAGTTGTTAACTTGTTATCTGACATTTAGGAGAGACTTCAAATTTAGAGTGACTTGCACCAACAGCAGGTTCAGCCCTCTTGGAACAACGTGGGTTTCGGTGCAGTTATAACTGAACATACAGTAACTTAAAGCAGCAAACTTTGTTTATGAGCTTTTTAGGCTTTATTTGTAGGACAGTGGAGGGAAAAAGTGGAGCGAGAGAGAGAAAGTGCAATGGAACAAGCTTTTTATAAATGTATGAAGATCTAGTCACATCTACAAACAGTGATCTAGGTTAATTTTACAAACCCTACTTTACAAACACTGAATGTTTTTGGGGAATTTGGCTGTTAAAAAATATATAATTTTAAGCCACTCAAAAGAACAAATTGACTTGAATAAAAGATTAGTTCATTTTGATGAACCAGATCAAATGAGAGAGTTAGTCAGATGATCTGATCTTCCTGTTGCAATAAATAAATTACAGTGTCAGTAGTTTTAAAATAAAAAATAGAAAATGTACAAAAAATATGAAATATTTTGTTTACTTGCAACGTACGTGACCATTAACCAACATCAGAGAACCATGAACATGCAAATGTTGTTAAATTATTGAAATATTTAAAATTCACCCAAAAATGAAAATTTACTTACCATCATGTTGTTCCAAACCTATGAGTTTCTTTCTTATGTTGAACATAAAAGAAGATATTTTGAAGAAGGCTGGTAATCAAACAGTTTATGGTTCTTATTGACATCCATAGTATTTCTTTCTCTACCATGGAAGTCAATGTGGATCAAAAACTGTTTGGTTCTTAAAAATTCTTCAAAATATCTTCTTTTGTGGTCATTAAGAAAGAATCTCATACAGGGTTGGAACAACATGAGGGTGAGTAAATTATGACAAAATGTTCATGTTTTGGTGAACTATTCCTTTAAGCAAGTATCCGCAAGTAAGACATGTAAATATTTTACAACTACATTTTTTTTTTTAAAAGGCCTCAGCTAAGATAAATTGGGATCACTGCTCAGTGTTGTTATTCTTAACCAAAACTAAAACAATTAAAAATTATTTTCATTAATTTAAATGAAGTTGACATTATGGAAGCCCGTTTCCGCCACTGAATAAAAAATAAAAGAGGTAATTGCGACTTTTTAACTGACAATTCGGACTTTTTTTCTCAGAATTGCGTGATATAAACTCGCAATTGCAAGTTAAAAATTCATAATTGAGAGATATAAACTCACAATTCTGAGAAAAAGTCCGAATTGCGAGAAAAAGTCAGAATTGCGAGTTTTTATCTCGCAATTCTGACTTTATAGCTCACAATTGTGAGTTCATATCACGCAATTCTGAGAAAAAAAGTCATAATTAGATTGCTCAACCTAAATGAACATTACAAATGTAGCACTGGCTAAATTATAAAATCTAAACTGAAGTACTGAAAATATTAAAATAAAAATAAATGTTTTAGAAAAAACTAGTGAAAATGACAAAAGCACATTAGAATGTTACTGAAACTTAAAGTAATATTGAAAAGAAAATATTAAAATAAAAACCCATTCAAAATATGAAAAATATATTATTTAAATATACCGTGATAGTATAAGTAATACTAAAGTAACAGTTTCAGCCTTAATCTGTTACACATATTTTGACGAGTAATATTAAGTTTAAAACTAATATGGTATCATAAGGCTTAGAATTCATATGAACTTTTTATATACATATATAAAGCTTTTAAAAATGCTTGTTTTCTTTTTAAAGTGTTGGGTTCGAGTATGGTTTTTTTTTCTTCAGAATTTAATGTTAAATTTGCATTATTTAGTAAAGAATGATAATAGAGTCAAACTGCATAGTTGTCAAAGTTGTGTTGAATGTAGTACAGTATACAGTGACTCTTCTCATCTTCATTTTCCCTTTCCAGCATTATTTGTATGAGCTAGTCATCAAAACTCTTGTCCAGCACAACCTCTTCTACATGCTGCACCAATTTCTGCAGTATCACGTCCTGAGCGACTCCAAACCACTGGTGAGTTTGCAGTTAAGTCTAACTCAATTTCTTAAACTAGAACTTTCATTTATGTACATTCCTCTTGTCTGGAAAACTCCACAAAGAACTTCTTGATGTTTCTAGGCCTGTCTGCTGCTGTCTCTGGAGAGCACATATCCACCTGCTCACCAGCTCTCTCTAGACATGCTGAAGGTAAGAAAAAACAGTTTACACTGACCTGCATGTTCAGTGCAGATGATTGAAGCTTCATTTTGCCTGTTGCTGTTGATCTGGAGTGATCCACATGTGTTTGTTGGTGTTTTTCAGAGGCTCTCCACCGCTAATGATGAGATCGTGGAGGTTCTTCTGTCCAAGCAGCAGGTTTTGGGCGCTCTGCGTTTCATTCGAAGCGTCGGTGCCCACGATAACATCTCCGCTCGGAAGTTTCTGGACGCCGCGCGGCAAACAAACGACACCATGTTGTTCTACACCATCTTCCGCTTCTTCGAGCAGAGGAATATGCGGTTGCGTGGTAATCCTGGTTTCAACCAAGGTAAGTGATTTTGAGTTTGTGTTCACGAAATGGGCTGACCATCAAAATCAAACAAACCAGGGGTGTAAAGATATACTTCGTTTTCATTGATTGGAGCCGAAAACATCAGCACATGAGTGGACTTCCTCTGACATCATCTTCCTGTTTCAGGAGAGCACTGTGAGGAGCATGTGGCCTACTTTAAGCAAGTGTTTGGAGAGAACGCTTTGATGAAACAAGCCACGGCATGAAAGACTACAGTAGCAGCTGGAACGATGGTTTATCGAGGAGGAAACGGTATTGCGTTGAGCAGAATAAAAACCTTGTGAAGCTCACTTGAGCACTAGAGAGAGTCTAGTGTTACAAGAGACTTAAAAGTGACACTTTATCATCTTCTATGCATGTTTGCCATAAAGTACAGATGGTTTTAGCAGGATAAAGCAGTAACAGACCAGTGTTTGAATGGAGGATTACTAATATCGCCGCAATGCAAAAGAGTGCTCAACTAACTGGTCTGTACTATTTGCTGAAAATGTATATATTTTAAAAATAAATCTCTAGCTTTTACAGTGTGTATATAATAAATATAATATGTACATATATGTAACATGCTTTGTGAGATTCTTTACAGAAAAGAAATGAATGAATGGGCCAAGCACTGGAACAAGTCAAGGCGATTGTTTTCGGTTTATCATTTTTGGCGTGATGATAATCTATGGAAATGATTCAATCCTTCCACCCACAGAGGTCCGGGATTGGTAATTATTTTTATCTGTGCTAGCTGTAAGTTATGGGTCATTCTAAAATTTAGGGTACATTTCATGTCCATTGATGATAATTGTTTTTTCTAACAATTTTCTATTTTATCCGTTATGAGAATACATACTTATTTTGTGCAACCTGTTTTTCGGTTTGCTTGAAATTGCCTTTATGGCCCTTAAATTACAGTTTGTTTTTTTTTGAGTTCAGCTTAATGAATAAAACATTGAAGTCAAGATTATTTATTTCTACAATCTAAATGCCTTAAGCAGATTGAGTTTAAATTTCATTTTCTTTCAGGTAAGAACATATGTGACCCTGGACCACAAAACCAGTCTTAAGTTATTTTTTTTCTGAAATTGAGATTTATGCATCATCTGAAAGCTGAATAAATAAGCTTTCATTTATTTATAGGACAATATTTGGCCGAGATACAACTATTTGAATATATGAAATCTGAGGGTGCAAAAAAAATCTAAATCTTGAGAAAATCGCCTCTAAAGTTGTCCAAATGAAGTCCTTAGCAATGCATATTACTAATCAAACATTAAGTTTTGATATATTTACGGTAGGAAATGTACAAAATATGTTCATTAATATCCTAATGATTTTTAGCATAAAAGAAAAATTGATCATTTTGACCCATACAATGTATTTTTGGCTATTGCTACAAATATCCCCGTGCAACTTAAGACTGGTTTTGTGCTCCAGGGTCACATATTTAATTTCTCTCATGTCCACAAAAATTCTGTCAACTATGTTACGAACCAAACTTCCCCTTGAAAACTAAAAACTGGTTCATCATGAAATGATGTGACCAGCATCATGTGATGTCACCCCCTTCTGCAGCAGACATTTTGAACACATTATGGAAAACTTTATCTTCATTTTTTCTGTATTTGATCTCCAATGACTTGACGAGTATATGGATTGAGTGTTGGGTATATTGTTATGGCTAATATTTTAATCATTTTCATTCAAATAAATATTAAAATCGAGGTCAACCTGATTGATAATTTTGTCAAAATGGTGAAATTGTCAACAATGTTACCCGTCAACCCATACAGTTTGTTCGTAACATAGTTGACAAACTCAATAAAACATATTTTTCTTTATAATATCAAAATTCTCAAGCTTGGCAACTAGCAGATAAGTTACACTGATGAAATATATTTACTGAAACTAACAGTTATTTTACTGAGAAAGCATATCGTTTCTATTTTTTTCCTGATGAGAAATGTATCCTAAATTACAGAATGACTCCTGTATTTTCTGTCTAAACAGACTTTTAGACTTATATTGATGAACAGAAATGACAACAAATATATTTTTATCTTGCTGTTTGCAAAAGAAAAAAAAATCCACAATATCATTTATATCCACAGCCTGTGTATTAGAAACACTTAACTAGTTTTAGTAATTTAATGCCAAGATAAGAAATCACCAAGTATAGTGTAATAAATGTACACTAATTAAAAAAAATAAATTAAAACATAAATTTTGCTAGATGTTAATAACTCTGGATTTAAAAAAAAAAAATGAAAATATACATTTTGCTAGATGTTAATAACTCTGGAAATGCCTTGTCATAGTCTGTGAAAAGGGTCCATTGTGCGTCATTGTTTTTTTGTTTTTTTTAAACATAAAAGTCCTTTATGGAATTAGCACATTACAAGACTTCATTTTCACATTTCAACACAATTTAATAACACTGCAATGTAACAAAGTGTCCATACAGATTTAAACCACATTTTAAACCTAAAAATCCTAAGACATTCACAGGTGTGTAAAACAGTAGATCTCAGGAGGATTTTGCTACATGAAGTATATTTACATACTAAATGTGGTCTGTGCAGTATCTCACAGTGAAGAAGAACAGGTTTCACAGTCAAACTTACATTTTAAAACTTCTTTCTGGATATATGCAGCATTTTTGGCCAATCAAGTGGATGTGGCCACTTAATTCAATATTAATGGGATCCTGCAGAGTTAAAATATCATAATGGCCTGCTTTTTCCCCCTGAAATTTAGAAGTAGATTGTGTGATAAGTGCACACTTGGGTGAATGTGTCACAGGGGACAGAAAACAAGCAGTCTGATTTGTTAACTCAGCCATTTAAAGCAGAATGAGAAAGTATTAGGACAGCCTTTTAACATCAAAAAGCCTTTTAGCCCAACAGTGTTTCTTTCAATTAATATAACAGTTGTTAAATTATTAAAACCAAATGTGGACGCTCACTTGAAAAATTAATTAGTTATATATATTAAGTGTAGTCCAGGGTTAAAGGTCAGTGTTTGTATGACTGCAGGTAGCTTTTATGTACATTTACATTGTGTTTGTGAATTTTATGTGTCGTGGACATAATGCCATATATGTTCACAGTGCACGTTATATTTACAAACATTTCTGTTGTTACTCAGGCAGTTATTACGGTACAGATGAGAGATTTTCACACTGTGCTTGAATATTTGAATAGAGTATTCTTTACATTCCTAATGCACATTCTTTGCAATGTTGTGCACAAATCATTGGTGCAAATTATTCCGAATGAAAACTGTTTTAGTGATCTTTTATCAAAATGAGATAACTTGCTTTGCCTCAGCCGATACGGTAGTTGACAACCTTTTCCTTTAAAGTCATCAAGAGCTCCTCCCTTCCAGCCTTCTCCATTCTGGTATGTAACAATAAAATTAATTTCTTTAATATCTTATTTCATTCGGAATTACACTACCGTTCAAAAGTTTGGGGTCGGTAAGATTATTTTAGTGTTTTCAAATTATGCTCACCAAGGATGCATTTACTTGATCAACAATGCAATAAAACAGTAATATTACAAAATATTATTGCAATTTAAAATAATGGTTTACTATTTGAATATGTTTTAAAATGTATTTTATTCCTGTGAGACAAAAAAACAGAATTTTTGTCCACATAATCCTTCATACATTATTCTAATATGCTGATTTACTGCTCAAGAAACATTTCTGATTATCAATACAAAAAAAAAAAAAGATTTGCGAGATGTAAACCCAGAATTTAGAGAAAAGTCAGAATTGCGAGAGATAAACTCAGAAATGCAATATGTAAACTTAAAATTGTGTGACAGTTTATATATCACACAATTCTGAGAAAAGGAACTGCAAGAAAAAAATCTGAATCATGAGATACAAAAAGTGTGAGATTTAATAAATAATAATTTATAATAAATAATAATAATTGATAAGTACTAACCCCAAACGTTTTGAATGCTGTATATCGCGGAAGTAAAATGGGGGTTGCGACTCGAGTGGCGTTTCATGTTGACTTTTCCAAGCGACTATTTTCACAGACAACAAGTTATAAAAAAATAAATAAATAAAAAAAACGGGTCATGTGATTGTCACATGCTGCACTTGTCCAATCCATCTTATTTGGCTTGTAAACTCAGGGTTTACAAATACTGTACTACCCAAGGTTAATTACTAAATCAGTCTAACTATATGAAGTATTAACAGCTCAATTAAGTTTTGGTTCAATAAATTAAGCTACATAAGACGACAACATTCATCAAAAGCATCAACTATTACCCATATTATACAGAAATACTGGAATGTGCTCTAGCTTGACATTCAACACATTACTAACACAGCTTCATGTCTCACAACCGCACCTCCTTTAAGAACGAGTTAATTGCGGCAGTCGCCTTCAAGCATATCCAGACCTGACGTCCTCACTGTTCTTAAACTAGCTGCAATACTAACACGTGCCCTGTGACTCCCAGAAGTTCAAGCAGTTTGATTCATACGTACGTTGATCTAACGTACGTGAGACTGCATGGCTGTGCTGAGGCCCAGGTAGTGCAAGTTCTCCGTCGCAGGGAGGAAAAGAACGTCGGTGGTGGACGAGGGCAGGAAGTTGTGCTGGTAGTCCGGGTTATCGAGGTTGGCGCATGGGGAGCGTGGTAGAGTAGCGCAGGAGGTGTTTAGGTACTCTGGCCCGTCAGGTTTACAGCTGTACGTGTCTATATATCCATTTTCTGTCTGTCCACGGGCCGGACCCTCGTAGTTTGGGTTTATCGTATTGCTTGTTGTGGTCACATCCTGGTTAATGTACTCTGTGGGAAAGAGAAGATAAAATGTGCTTATGAAACAGTAATATTAATTGCATGTGAGCACCAGAACATGATATGTTTATCTTTTTTTATTCTCATATTTGTTGTAATTTTTTGGGATTATTTTTAAAATGTAGGTTGCCCTTTAAAAACTGTCCAGAGACAACAGATAATATAAATCAAAGTCAGAGTAATAAATCAATATAATAAAAAAGTAATAAAACAAATAGATCATTTTGATTAAATAAATAAATAAATCATGAAATAAATAACCCCCCCCCAAAAAAAAATCCCATTTGTTGCTGTTTTTTCAACAAAAACTGAATATTATACTATTATGCACAATATACTACATCATTATAAAAAGTAAAAAACCAAAAATAAATATAAATATTAGATAGTAAATATTAGTTAGTAGAACTAACTTACATAGGTTGCAGTAATAAAATTACTGAAACTGAAAAATATATTAAAACTACATAGACGATGAATGATGCATTTATTTTTTATAACAAATATAGACATAAAAAAAAAAAAAAGGCAGACAACAAAATTATAAAAAAAAATAAAATAAATATATATATATATACACACACACACACACACAGTGGGTACGGAAAGTATTCAGACCCCCTTAAATTTTTCACTCTTTGTTATATTGCAGCCATTTGCTAAAATCATTTAA
>NW_015542330.1:316678-351321 GCF_001515605.1 Sinocyclocheilus anshuiensis | reverse complement strand
TATAACAAAGAGTGAAAAATTGAAGGGGGTCTGAATACTTTCCGTACCCACTGTATATATATATATACATATATGAAATACAGAATATAAATAAATACTCTGAACCATTAAATTCATGGTAATACCTGGCAGCATGAGGTCTTTAAGTGTGGGGTCTGTAATGTAGCGTAACATCACACCATTCGTGTAGTTGTCCTTAAAAAAATACACAAAAGACCAATGAATCATGTCTGATGAAGTGTACTTGGCTAATAACATTATAAATGATAATGCTCCATAGAAGGAGATACTGACTGCATTGTGATACTGAGGCATCGGTGGTGGTTGTGATTGGTTGAAGAATCGTTTGTTGGGCAGCAGGTATTCCTCCGCATCTACCACACCATCCATATCTTCTGTACTGATCCACGACATGTAGAACTTTGAATCCGTCGGGCTGGGCTGGAACATGTGATCATCTCCCTGTGTATAATGCCAAATTAAAAACTCTCATTGGTGTAATTCATTTTTGATGTGTATATAAACTTCTACAATTAAATAAACGTATAAATAATTTTTTTTTTTTTTACAAATTATAAGCAGAAGACCTACAAATAGCATGAATACATTACCTTTGAATATAATTTTCTTGCATTTTAGTTTTTTATTTTGTGCCTTCATCAGCACCACATTGAATCACAAAAACAATGTCAGTTCAAGGTGTTTTTTTCATTCCTAAAAGGAAAGCACAGATATTTTTTGTGAACTACCTGAATGACAAGGTAGCGAGATGGATCTCGGGCCATTTTTGAAAACTCTGCCACAAGTTCGCAGAAGTGAGGTCTGCTGTCAGCATCAATCATCCAGCCTAGATGTAGATATAAATTAATGTCCAGTCATTTCTGCTAATATGTATTATGGCTATTATGTTGCATACAAATCTTTATAGTTCACAATGTCTTTGTTTTTTTCTTGTTCGTCTGAAATATTTGTCTAATGCATAATTTGTAATGCTGTATTTTCTGTAACCTGAATACTTTTATTTATAGCTACCATTACAAGCCCTTTGAATGATGATTTTCGGTTCTATTCTGCTCTCGAATGCAACCTTAGCACTCACATTTGACCATGATCATATAGACATCTATAGTGCAGATGGACGGCTGTGGCAAACGCTCTCCCTTCTCCAGAATATCTGCAATCTCTCTGGCTGGGATTCCATCGTACGGTTTGGATCCAAATGTCATCAGCTCCCACACAGTGACCCCTGAAGAGGTAATTAATTAAATCACACTTTACAATAAGGTTTAATTTGTTATTGCAAGAAATATCATGAACTATCATTACATTTGACAGCATTTATTAGTCTGTGTTAATGCTGATTTACTAAGACCATCCAAGATGTACAGAACATGAGTTTGTTTCTTCATCAGGAACAGATTTGGAGAAATGTAGCATTATATCACTTGCTCACCAATGTATCCTCTGCAGTGAATGGGTGCCGTCAGAATGAGAGTCCAAACAGCTGATAAAAACATCACAATAATCCACAAGTAATCCACACCACCCCAGTCCTCAATTAATGTCTTCTGAAGTGAAAAGCTGTGTGTTTGTTAGAAACAAATCCATCATTAAGACGTTTTTAACTTCAAACCGTTGCTTCCAGCTAAAATATGAGTCCTCTATTGATAATATTGCTTTCTCCAGTGAAAAAGTCATTTTGCCTGAATCAGGTGAGCATTATGCACAGATCAAGCACTGTTAACAAATGAAAACAGTATATTATGAGAGGACAACAGAGAATAGACTTTTTCAATGCAGAAAGTGTTGTTATGGAGTATGCACTGGTATTAAAAACAAAGGTAAAAAAATGTAATGATGGACTTATTTCTTACAAACATGCAGCTTTTCACTTCACAAGTCATTCATTGATGGACTGGATCGGTGTGGATTATTGTGATGTTTTTATCAGCTGTTTGGACTCTCATTCTGACGGCACCCATTCACTGCAGAGGATCAATTGGTGAGCATGTCTTGAGCAAATTGAAATTTTTGAGTGAACTATTCCTTTAATTTACACTCTTCTATGCTAATGTGCCTGCGATGTAATAATAAATGCAGTTTTAATTATATAATAATATGTAGTGATGAGCACTGACCGTAACTCCAAACATCACTTTGATGAGTGTAAGTCCAGTGACGAATTGACTCTAGTGCCATCCACTTTATAGGCACCTAAGAATTTAGCAAAGGCAAATAAGTCAATTTTCCTGTAAATATCAACAAATATGTACATATGCTAATGCATTTCCATTTATTTCTTTTACACTTAATGATTTTGAATCAGTGGACTGATGCGTGACCTACTTTCCCTCCGTCAGCGTGGTATTCCTTCTCATCTGCACCCAGGAGTCTGGCCAGGCCAAAGTCGGTGATCTTCACATGGTTAGGAGTCTTCACCAGCACATTCCTGGCCGCTAAATCACGATGAACCAGGTGACGCTCCTCCAAGTAGTTCATCCCCTGTTGAGAAGGGTCAGAATGTTTTTGCATTCCAAGAACGTGCATAGACGTGCATCCAATCAGTACTTTCAGAATCAGCACTTTCAGAATTGCTATTTTGTTGTTTTGCAGAAGAAATGCAGTGAATTTATTTAAGAGAATGTTGTGGAAGCAGGAGTTTATTTATTTATACATAATATTTAACACATAAATATTTATTTATGTGCTTATTTATAAGTACATGGTTTATGCAAGATTTATACACTACTGTTGAAAATTTTGAGGCCACTAAGATTTTTTTAAAGGAATTAATGCTTTTTATTCAGCAAGGATGCATCAAAATGATGAGAAATGACAGTAAAGACATTTATAATGTTACAAAAGTTTTCTATTTCAAATAAATGTTTTTTGGGCACAACTGATTTATTTCAACATTGATAGTAAGAAGTAATGTTTCTAGAGCAGTAAATCAGCATTTCTGAAGGATCATGTGACACTGAAGACTGGAGTAATGATGCTGAAACTTCAGCTGTGTATCACAGGAAAAAATTCCTATTTAAATTATATTCACCGTCAGAATGAGAGTCCAAACAGCTGATAAAAACATCACAATAATCCACAAGTAATCCACACCACCCCAGTCCTCAATTAATGTCTTCTGAAGTGAAAAGCTGTGTGTTTGTTAGAAACAAATCCATCATTAAGACGTTTTTAACTTCAAACCGTTGCTTCCAGCTAAAATATGAATCCTCTATTGATAATATTGCTTTCTCCAGTGAAAAAGTCATTTTGCCTGAATCAGGTGAGCATTATGCACAGATCAAGCACTGTTAACAAATGAAAACAGTATATTATGAGAGGACAACAGAGAATAGACTTTTTCAATGCAGAAAGTGTTGTTATGGAGTATGCACTGGTATTAAAAACAAAGGTAAAAAAATGTAATGATGGACTTATTTCTTACAAACATGCAGCTTTTCACTTCACAAGTCATTCATTGATGGACTGGATCGGTGTGGATTATTGTGATGTTTTTATCAGCTGTTTGGACTCTCATTCTGACGGCACCCATTCACTGCAGAGGATCAATTGGTGAGCATGTCTTGAGCAAATTGAAATTTTTGAGTGAACTATTCCTTTAATTTACACTCTTCTATGCTAATGTGCCTGCGATGTAATAATAAATGCAGTTTTAATTATATAATAATATGTAGTGATGAGCACTGACCGTAACTCCAAACATCACTTTGATGAGTGTAAGTCCAGTGACGAATTGACTCTAGTGCCATCCACTTTATAGGCACCTAAGAATTTAGCAAAGGCAAATAAGTCAATTTTCCTGTAAATATCAACAAATATGTACATATGCTAATGCATTTCCATTTATTTCTTTTACACTTAATGATTTTGAATCAGTGGACTGATGCGTGACCTACTTTCCCTCCGTCAGCGTGGTATTCCTTCTCATCTGCACCCAGGAGTCTGGCCAGGCCAAAGTCGGTGATCTTCACATGGTTAGGAGTCTTCACCAGCACATTCCTGGCCGCTAAATCACGATGAACCAGGTGACGCTCCTCCAAGTAGTTCATCCCCTGTTGAGAAGGGTCAGAATGTTTTTGCATTCCAAGAACGTGCATAGACGTGCATCCAATCAGTACTTTCAGAATCAGCACTTTCAGAATTGCTATTTTGTTGTTTTGCAGAAGAAATGCAGTGAATTTATTTAAGAGAATGTTGTGGAAGCAGGAGTTTATTTATTTATACATAATATTTAACACATAAATATTTATTTATGTGCTTATTTATAAGTACATGGTTTATGCAAGATTTATACACTACTGTTGAAAATTTTGAGGCCACTAAGATTTTTTTAAAGGAATTAATGCTTTTTATTCAGCAAGGATGCATCAAAATGATGAGAAATGACAGTAAAGACATTTATAATGTTACAAAAGTTTTCTATTTCAAATAAATGTTTTTTGGGCACAACTGATTTATTTCAACATTGATAGTAAGAAGTAATGTTTCTAGAGCAGTAAATCAGCATTTCTGAAGGATCATGTGACACTGAAGACTGGAGTAATGATGCTGAAACTTCAGCTGTGTATCACAGGAAAAAATTCCTATTTAAATTATATTCAAATAGAAAACCGTTATTTTAAATTGTAATAATATTTTACAGTTTTACTGTTTTTATTGTATTTTTTTATCAAATAAATGGTGAGTAAAAGAGACCTACACCTTTAAAGAGCAATCAGATTAATGCATCTTGGAATTAATATTTGGAGTTACTTTCAAAAAAGTAATTTCAATTCCACACAAATATGTTTCTGTCCTGTTTAAAATTAATTGTTACGTGAAAAATTGCAGTTATATATATATATATATATATATATATATTTCTGGATATCGAGGGTTAAGCGGAGGACATTGAACTCACTTTGGCGATCTGCACACACCAGTTTAACAGAGTCTGTGAGCCGATACTGTCTTTATTCTCTCGAACATAATCCAGCAGGCAGCCGAAAGCCATGATCTGAGTTATGAGTTGGACGTTGGACGTGAGGCATATTCCCAACAGACGACACACGTGAGGGTGATCCACACCAGCCATCACATAGGCCTCCTGAAACACCAAAATACAAGTTTTAAATGCAGGACAATTGTTAATCATTAGTACAAATGACATGATACCCACATCTAAGATCTCTTTGTTGGCTTTGGGAGATGCGACCTCTCTCAAAACTTTGATAGCAACAGGAATTTTCACATCCTCACCCTCTGGGATCCACAAACCCTAGAAGAAAAGAAAGGAAAAGTAATATTTTGGACATTTTTCTTAGAACTTTCAGGTTGACTGAGAAATTTGAAGTTCGCAACTTCTGTAATGTGACACATTTCCAGGTAAAACAGTAAAGTCGTTTCAGAGGTGGAGCTATTTTTATTTATTTTTGTAATTAAAGATTACTTTTTTGCTTTGAAACATGGAGTTTGTTTTCATTTTGGAGTATAAAAAAGATAATAGGAATTGTTACATTATATGTAATTGTAAGTGTTTAGTATTTATATACTATTATAGTATTTATTAATATTTTGAATTGGCATCTATTTTTTTTCACTTTATATTTATATTTTAATTTGAGTCGTTGTTTTATGTGCTTTGTCATTTTTATTAGTTTTTTTATATATTTCCGTTTAGCTTATATTTATTTCAGGTTTTTTTTTTCGCTTTTCACCTAATATGATTTTATATCTTGCTAATTTTAACCTTTATTTCTCAGTTGCAGTAACATGACAGTCTTTCCGTACTGATGAACCAATCATATTAATACCAGAAATGTGAGTTAGCAGAGTGAGTATGGTCCATCTTGATGTTCTGTTGACACTTAATGTCTTGGCTACAACTCTACAAAGCTTTATCAGGCCTGCTAAATGACTGTAGTGTGCTTTGTATTCATAAATGTACCTTAAAGACGGTACCAAATGCTCCAGACCCAAGGACTTTTATTTTCTTCAGTTCTGTTTCCTTTAGAATGCGAAGGAGAGCCTGGTTGGGTGCTTCACCACTGGGAGTCAGCGGTTCAACCAGCTGCATAATGATGGAAATATAGTTGTATAGGGGGTTCATACATGATGTTTGGCTTGTAATACATTTTTGTGGCTTACCTCTCTTTCCTGAAGCAGGCGGCGTAAGGTCCTCTTTCGTCGGATGTGTCTTCGGCGGAAGATGATGAAGATGAAAAGAAGGAGGACCATACTGAGCAGCATGCCTCCAACAATGCCAGCCGCCACTACAGGCATGTGAGAGCTAGAGAGAGGATATCAAGTCATTTACTTTCATTAAAAAAAAAAAAAAACATTTAATATGAATCCCCTGAGCTTCAAGTCAGCAAATCAAACAGCATTTACTTCCATATTGTAATATATTTCTGAGTGAAACAGGATATTCAACAAGTAAACTTTAATTCAGAAAAAAACACATCTGAGATCATATTTGTGACCCTGGACCACAAAACCAGTCATAAGGGTCAATTTTTCGAAATTGAGATTTATACATCTTTGTTATGACAGGACACTATTTGGCCGAGATACAACTATTTGAAGATCTGGAATCTGAGGGTGCAAAAAAATCTAAATATTGAGAAAATCGCCTTTAAAGCTGTCCAAATGAAGTTCTTAGCAATGCATATTACTAATCAAAAATTAAGTTTTGATATATTTATGGTAGAAAATCTTCATGGAACATGATCTTTACTTAATCTTTACTTTCCTTATGATTTTTGGCTATTGCTAATATATATAGTATTGTATGTATGCTAATATATATATATATATATAGTATGCTAATATAATAGTATTTTTGGCTATTGCAAATACACCCATGCTACTTAAGACTGGTTTTGTGGTTCAGGGTCACATTTTTCATTAATTCTTTAATTTCATGGATGCTAATGACTTTTATATGACTTCTGTTGTTAATGAAGTAGGAATAGGAATAATAACCCATAAACTACTGTACCTTTTTGGTTCACAACCTTCCAGTCCTGGTCCGCTGCACCTATAATAACAGAAACATTTTAAAGTAAGTGGTGGTGTTGACATGCGCTGTAAAACTTTATTTTGTGACCCCATAATTTTGCATTTCTGCTTGTTTAAACCAGCTGGATTCTGTTAACCATAAACCTATATATAAATATCAATAAAGATATTTTATACAATTTAAATAATAATATTAAATTATGTATTAAATATATTTTTATTATTATTATTTTACTTTAATGATTATCACCTAAGAAGGTTTCTTACCCTTGCGTGCAATTAGCATGGCATGGCTGACACTGTCCATTTTTGTCTGGGTATGTCCAGACAAGCCTGTTATTAAGGCCTTGCACACCTTGGGCACACTGTGCCACACAGTGCGTCCCATCTTTGAAGTGAGCACACTCAGTACACTGATCAGCTCCCTAGAAAGAGATGCAGAGAAAACAACATTCACACTGGAACCACTTACACATCTTACCATTATTACTGTAATTTACACACCGGTTTGGACATTTTCTGATAAAAAAATGGTTGTCTGAGTGTTGCTCAAAATAGACTGCCAGACTAAAATCGCAAGTCTAATGTATTAGAAAAGTAATAGCACACCTCTTCTCAACAAGCTGTGTGATTTTAGGTGTCATTAATGATTTTCACCATCGAGTTTAATACTGTAGGTTTAGGGGTTTGTTCAGATCCCTAGTTTGAGCAAGTGTGAGCAAGCATCACTAATAATGCAGTTTATATGGGAAACATTGACATGGTGTGACATACCGGCCCATGGCAGCTTGGCGTCCCATTCAGGATCTTGCATTCAGGGTCACATTCCAAACACACATTCTCTGACATGTACTCACGGGGGTCTCTGTAGAAACATGTAGAGTACAAAAGCCAACAGAGGTGAAAAACATTTCCACAGTAAAAAGAAAATTGATGTCAGCTCCAATAGCCTTGTGGGCAGCGCACTGACATACATCGACTCAAGGACCTTTCCTGATCCTGCTCCCCCTATCTCTCTCCCACTTTGCTTCCTGTCAGTTCTGATTAGTCCTATGGTAAAAATGGCAAAATTCCAAAAGTTTTGGCGAAAATGCCAAAAAAAAAAGTTTTTTTTTTATTTTTAACAATAACTTACAAACCATTGAAGGCAGATCTACTGTGAGCTACGAGTTTGTTAATTAAGGGTAAATGCTTTTGCTGATGATGTCATCGAGACTGCCTCACTATCTTGTCAAAATACTTAAATATCATTAAATATTATTCACCTTGTAGCTGGTTGTTTTGGTTCATGGCTTATAAGGCTTTAAAGGGATAGTTCACAAAAAACAAATTCTGTCATTAATCCGAAAGTTTTCTGAAACTGCATAGACAGCAATGCAACTGAAATGTTCAAGGCCCTGAAAGGTAGTGAGGACATCATTAAAATAGTCCGTGTGACATTAGTGGTTCAACTGTAATTTTATGAAGCTACGAGAATACGTTTTGTGTGCAAAGTTCCCCTGCTGTCTATGCTGGGTAAGAAAGCTCTCGGATTTCATAAAAAAATATCTTAATTTGTGTTCCGAAGATGAACGAAGGTCTTACGGGTTTGAAACGACATGAGGGTGAGTAATTAATGACAGAATTTTCATTTTTGGATGAACTATCCCTTTAACAATGTCTTTTTTTAAAATCCCTATGGGAAAAATGAATGGGAAAATACCAATGGGCTGCTTTAATGCACTCTATTAAGAGAAGTAGCCGCATGTAAACCCATGCATCTGATAATATCTGAAAGATGCATATTAAATGCATTACTTTAACCATTAATAGACTTTCTGTTATTTTTTATTCAGTATCATTTGTCAATGTTGCACTAGAAAATGAGCAGCAAATAACCTTCTTCAGTGGACTCTCTGTTGGACACTCACCCATCCAGCAAGTTGCAGTGGCTGACACAGCGCCCCCTACGGCTGACATGCTGGCAGGAGACGCACATGGACGGCCCTGGACCCCAGCAGCCTTCCTCTCCACACATACTATCACAGGTACTGTTCTGCTGCTCTGAAGAGCACATGAGAGCTTTTGTTTGATTATACGAACTCTGTGACCTCACATGATCGAAATTGCTGGCCAACTAATAAGTTGCGTATAGATAAAAACTAAAAATATTTGAATCCAGTCCCATACCACAGCTGTGCATTGCTGCATTGTTTCCAGTTCGTATGCGCTGGTTCACTGATCTGAACAGCTTCGGCCAGTAGCTGCCTTCAACGTAACAGAGGCGGGGGTTGTTCTTGATCACCACGTCGCCATCACTGATCTCCTTCAGCGAATGGAGGCCGAGATGATCCAGGTGTGGTATGTTCAAAGCTGCAAAACTGACGGTGCCACTGCATTTATAAGAGAGGTAAAGACAGAAACACTGTTTAAAGGTGAAAAGTATATTTTTTCCATGATAAAAACAGGATTAATATGCAAAGGAAACTAGTTATTTCTAAGTTGACATGATGAAACTCACTGTTGTTTAGTTCTTCCTCTGATAATCTCCAGGTTTTCAAAGGGACTGAGGGAATTGAGGTGCTCAGACCAGTTTTGGATTACCAGAAACCCTGAGAAAAAAAATAGCACCGCTAAATAAGGCTTTAGTCAAAGACATATGCCATTCATATGCTAAGATGGTGTATTAAATAATGTATATTTATACAACTAAAATTATATATATATATATTAGTGCTGTCAAGCAATTAATCGCATGCAAAATAAGTTGTTGTTTACATAATATATGTGTGTATACTGTGTCTATTTATTATGTATATATAAATACAAACACATACAGTATATATTTTGAAAATATATATATACATATATGATGCAAACACATATATATAGTTTACCTGAAATTTCCTTCACTGTTTTGAAATAGTCGAGTTTTGCAGGGTCCATGCTTGGAGTATTTGTAAAAACATCCCTTGAAAATAATATTTATAACATTAGATTAAATGTATAGCATAAAAAAACAAGGTTGAATGATTTAGTCTGGACGTAGACCATAGAATCTCACCCTTGAAAAGTCATCTTCATTATTGTAATGTGCCCATTTATTTTGGTGCAGTTGATAAATGAGTCAATGTTGGTCGCATTGACTGCGATGGTGTTAACAAGCGCTCCCGTTCCAAGACCATTACAGACTGAAATAAAACACGTTCAAATTATTTAACATTTATTAGATATCCGTGTCATGCAAAATTGATTACATGTGTCAGAAACAACACTCTTAATTAATGAATGACATTGCTGACCTTTCGGGCACAAGCCGTCACATTGTTTGCACTTCCTTATTCCGTTCTCCTCCACTTCATGCATGTTACTGCTGCAGGTTCGAACGCAGGCACCATGATCGGTCACCACGAAGTTATCTGCAGCAGACAGAGGCGTTTGCAGTTATCTTTCAGGTAAGTATAGATGCGGTTTCTCCTAGATGTTTCTCCTTAAATAAAAAAAGCACAAATTAGTTATTGACATATAGTATAGAGCTGTAAAATGAGCATTATATATAGCTCAGATGATTTGGTCTTGAGAGAATTTGAGAAAAAATGTTGAGTTTCAATTGAGAATTTTGACTGCAGACTTGTTTCTTGACATCTGAAGCCGTTTGAGACCTTGTCGACATCTCTTCTGAAACTCTAGAGTAGACACGTGTGAGATAACTGATGTTCATATATTACATTTATCAATACATACACAATTTATTTTAGGTCTTAAGCAATTTTTTTAAGTGTTTACCTAAAATAAACCTCAGAGAACTTACAGTAGCTCTTTGTTTACACAGCGCATAACCTCTGGATGTGTCTTTGCTTGTGTATTTGCAATCATAACTGGCTAAAGACCAATGTCATTTTTGCCTCTAGAAAATTTTGGTGGTTGTTATGCACAATAGCAATGAGCCAGTATGTCTCCATGACTTTTGGGGCTCTTATATTTACATACTAAAGGTTTATAATGAAAAGAATGATCTGCTCTTGTCATAGTGGTCTTAGTTTATTTTAGTAATCTCAGATGTATGAAAACCAAACTTACAAGGGCATTTCTTCACACAGGTGGCTCCAAAGTTATACTTCCCGTTAGGATTGGGAACAAGTTGGTGAGTGTTGCGGTCGTACAGCATAAGACGTGGACACGCATCCTTGCACGTCCCATCGTCCTGGAAGTCTCTGCAGGACTGCAGAAAAAGAGGCCTTACACTGTCATCATAAACAACATTTGTTCCCTACTGATCATTAGGTATCAAAACTATAAATTGATTAAAAATATATAAAAAAAAATTCAAAAGTTTTTGGCTATATGAAAATATTGTACATTAAAATATATAATAAAATATATTAATGTTAATTTAAATAAAATGCAAACAATTCTGACATTTTAAATGTTAAGAGTATAAATCATAAAACACATTTTCTCTGTAGGCTGAACACGATCAGTAGATAAGCACCAATACTTCATGCTTCATTTAAAATGTTAGATCTTTATGTTAGTACGACTTAGCTTGTGTTTTACGAAATTTACTTAATAAGTTTTGAAAAGCGCTCCACTCACCAGACAGTCTGTTGGTCGGGGTCCGGTGCAGCCTGCAGCGCAATGTTCACTGCAGCAGTCGATGGGTTTGGGACCCTTGCACCTCCGTGAGCACTGCTCGGCACAGTTCAGCTGAGTAACTGACAGTGAAGGTGAAAGAACATTTGTTAGGACGTAGTTCACTCATATATATTCCTTTGGAGAATTATATATACAACTGAATTTACAGGTCTGGCAGTTCTCTGGTCCTGGAGTCCAACACGATCCATTAAAGCACCCTGAGTCACATCGTCTGCCTGAGGTATGAAAGAAAGTGTTTGTTTTATATTTCTTTTTTTTTTTTATTAATACATAATTTAATAATTTATAGACATATATAGATACACTACCACTCAAAATACACTACCATTCAAAATATTTAAAAAACAGAATTATTGTGAGAAATTATTACAATAAAAAACTGTTATCTATCTTAATACATTTTAAAATATAATTTATTCCTGTGATGCAAAGCTGAATTTTTAGCATCATTACTCCAGTCTTCAGTGTCACATGATCCTTCAGAAATCATTATGATATGCTGGTTTGCTGCTCAAGAAACATTTATTATTATTATCAATGTTGAAACCAGTTGAGCTGCTCCATATTTTTGTGGAAACCATGCTACTTTTTTGTCAACATTTTTCAACATTTTACAAAATACATTTTTGTACATTCGAAACTGATATGTTTTGTAACATTATAAATGTCTTAACTATCACTTTTTATCAATTTCATGCATCCTTAAAAAAAAAATTATATTAAACTCAAACTTTTGAATGGTTGTGTATATTGCATGATTTATGTTTGTAAAACTCTAAATACTTACACTGAGGGTCAGTCCCTCCCGACACATTCACGTCACTGTCATCCTGCACAATGTCCAACCACTGTATGGTCTCCACATTGCAAAGCAAAGGATTGTGGGCTATTTTAACCCCACCTTTAAGAATTTCTGCCAGATAAAGAAGAAAGAACATATTATCTGCCACTATAATTAATAGAAAATGTGACTTTATATACATATTGCATGCTGTATTCAACACATTTTGGTGCCTGTGGATGCATAATGCTTCATTTGTACTAGGTCACTTTGGATAAAAGCATCTGCTAAATGAATAAATATAAATGCTTTACCTCCGAGGCTTCTCAGACGCAGCTCTCGGAGGCCGCTGGTGATGCTGTTGATCTCTAAAGACTCATTCCTGTGGAAGTTTGCCACCACAGCAAGGCCGTACTTGCCATCGAAGAGAGAATGTCCTCGAATGAGGCGCAGGTTTTCCAGGGGTATCACATCCACATAGTTTATTCCTATTAGCACGTAGCCACCGACTTCTTCAATGCTCTATGAAAGAAAAAATATTTTAGTCAGGTCCCCTAAATACCACAAAAAGTCTTCAGACTTCAAACAATAATTTAACATAAAAAATCTGATTTTTCTTTCTATCAGTTGGTTAGAGGTTTGACCAATCATTTGTAGATAACTAATGATCTATTCTCATAATTGCTATTTTATTATACTGGTTTGTTATGTCACTCACTCTGAGAAAGGAGAGGTTGTGGTACTCCTGAACGTTGGTTATCTCCAGGTTCTCCAGCACGACTGTGCAGTTACTGTACATCCGCACCATGGCTCTGTAGTGATCGTCTGGCTGTGCCAGCAGAGTCAGCTTATTATTGGTTCCCTGACATACTGGAGAATAAAGCAGAGGTGAAATCAATACTCAGGTAGTGAAGGTGATATTATGACAGAACATACACAAAATAAGCATACCCAAAAGTCTGGAATAATTAAGGAGAAGTCAGTAAGAAGTCTCTTCTGCACACTGTATTTAATTACAGACTTATTATATTACTGTTTTTACTGTATTTTTTTATCAAATACAGTAAATGCAGCCTTGGTGAGCAGAGACTTCTTTCAAAAACATTTAAAAAAGTTATTCCAAAACCTTTGACCAGTAGTGTAAATGACTGATTTTTGTAATGCTTCAGATATTAATTTTCATCTCAAGCTATGCTACCATAATTATAGTCTTGGTAATTAAATGCTGTTGTCTGTAGGCATGTATCAGTTTTGTAACTAAATCATTTCTAATAAGGTGCTATATTTCATAGGAAATCGAGAAAATTCACACTCCACTAAAATAATAAGGGTTGCTGTGGTTTCTTTCTCATTTGTGCCATGTTTTGAATAAGCTGAATTGAAAAACGTGAATAAAATTCATTCAAGTGTGTCCAAACTTTGGACTGGTAGTGTATAGTATATACCAGTCTCTTTGGAAGGGATCACATTGGTGGTTATCAGCCAATATTATTATTAGATTGATTTAAATTGATCTGTAATCGAATCCGACATATACAGGTGCATCTCAATAAATTAGAATGTCGTGGAAAGAACCAAAGACTTAAACTACTTCAGTCTGTGTGCATTGAATTTATTTAATACACGAGTTTCACAATTTGAGTTGAATTACTGAAATAAATTAACTTTTCCACGACATTCTAATTTATTGAGATGCACCTGTATATCGGCTGACATTTTATTTAACTGTATTTACTTCTATTAGTCTTTAATTAGTTGTATTAGTCTTTATTTAGCCTGATTGTATGTGCTTATTTCACATTTAGATTACATTTGCAGTCCTCTAACACTCACTTTAATCCTCACTTTAATCTTTAAAAAACTAATTATGTCATTTCTCTGTTAAATGTAATATTTTGTTTCAGAATTATTATTTTACTTATGTACAACTTATGTTTTAGCATATGCAGTAATTAAGATCAACCAAGAAATGCTGTAAAATGATACCCAATGCATTTAGCTAATGTTAACAAACTGAACTTTATTGTAAAGTTACCAAATAATTCAATATAATTACAAAAGATTATTTTGCCCAATATTTTTGTGTTAGGTACAGTATTTTATGATTCCTAGAACAGCGATTCACAACTTTTTTTTACTCAAAGGCCCGCCACTTTCAAAGACAATATTCAAAGGTCCCCAAGATATTTACTGTATTCTGCTGTAATAACTTGTAATTCACTTAATAACTGACTTGACTTTATTTTATTAATTATTATTATTATTATATAAAATATTTTAGACCTTGGCATAAGTAGAAAAAATATATTTATTATAAAAGTTTTCTTGACTTTTTAAAATTGTATTAATTTTCTTTTTTTAAATAATTTTTAATAATTTAAAATTGTATTTCGATTTTTTGCTATTTTTGCTTATTTTAAAGTATGTTTTGCCTTATTTTAAATCATTTTAAGTCATTTTGGGACCCCCTTTGAAGTGTGCTTAGGCTCTCAAGTGCATGCCCCGCTGGTTGAAACCACTGTAATAAGTAGTTAATTTAGCAACATGCTAATGTGAAACTATTGGAATTATTAATAAGTTGAGTCTCCCATGCACAAGGAGTGCTATTCGTGAGTTGTTGCCTATAGTGTGTTCCAATTTAGTCTCCTATGAGGCCCTATTTCAGTAAGGCATTAGAAGACAGCTGCCTGTGTAGACAGCAAACAGACAGTCAGCTCACTAGGCTTTGGAACCGTGTTTCTTAGTAAAAACTCAAATATTCCACATTGTAACATTGATATGGGGTTGAATATTTGGCTACATGTTCATTCTGTCTTAAATCTGAGTATGCTGCAAGATTGTCTGAACAAAATATGGAAAAATATTCAAATGAATGTGCAAACATGGTTATCATTACATCATGGCAGCGCACATGAAGAGTATTTCCATTTTTGCAAGAGTTGCATTTTGACATCTTTGGCATTATAGTTCTACCTGTGAAGCTGTGAGACGGTCAGGAAGAACAAACACTGTCAAGACATGCAGCTCTTGCATAAATTACCTTCTGAAAATCCAGCATGTCTAAATTAATCAGGGTTATGACAAGAAAAATATTAACACTAGATGTCAAAAACTGAAGAAATAATCAGGAGTTACTGGCTTTTTCAGATCTCCGCTCTAGGGCAGATTTCAAATAAAGATTAGGGTCATGAAGTTTTAACCCTTAACATTCACTTCGCAAGCCCTTAAAATGCGAAATTGTCTGAACGGATTGCAAAACGTGCAGCTGTTTTCTACGGGCGGATGTTCAGCAGCAGTGCCTGAGGCATGAGCCCGAACAATGGGATGTGACTGAACAGGTTGCTCCTTGAAAAAATATTTATGGAGGAATATCTTAACTCACATCAGTCTAACCATCAGGAACTGTGGAACAGCAGTCTGACTATGTTAAACTTGAGTGTTTTTGTCTTTTGCAACTAATGCAAACCATGCACAAGGGTTATCGAGATCTAATCAATGCAAAGAAACACAAGACTTGAGAAGTGCAATGCAAAGAAATCTGTCACTGCCTTAGTGACCGTACCAGCAGCATGTGACGAAAACAAAACCACCTTCCATATTTGTAGCCCCAAAATGTACTATTTAATTAGTTTGGGGTCAGGAAGATTTTTTTTTAAAAGAAATTAATACTTTTATTCAGCAAGGATGCATTATTTTTTTCAAAAGTGACAGTAAAGATATTTACAAGGTTACAAAAGATATCTATTTCAAATAAACTAACTTTCAAATTTATCAAAAAAAGTAGCTCAATTGTTTCAACCTTGGTCAGAAATGTTTCTTGAACAATAGATAAGACTGGAGTAATGATGCTGAAAATTCAGCTTTGCATCACAGCAATAAATTACATTTTAAAATATAGTCAAATAGAAAACAGTTATTTTAACTGTAATAATATTTTACAATATTACTGTTTTAACTATATTTTTTATTAAATAAAGGCATCATTGGTGAGCATAAGATGCTTCTTTTAAAAAACATTTTAAAAATCTAAAAAAAAAAAAAAAGAGTTGTGTATGCTTTCTAAGAAACTTCTTTCAGGTATGGCTTATCTTCTTAAGTACAAGGATGTGAAAAATAACAATGATCGATTAATTAGGAGATATTCTGGTATCATCTTTTCAAGGCTGTCTATGAATATAACCTATTTTTAACAGGCCATGCATTTGTTCCCATGCTTGCTTTATTACAGTTTTCTTTGCTCTCTTTTTTTTTCCTAATGCATCATTTTTTAGATATGCTTTGGATGACTTACTGAAGGTAAAATATTTGGAGTATATCTTCCTGTAGCTTTATTACTTTTATGTTAATGAAGCAACACATAATAAATGGATGTGGCTTTTTTCATATGCAAAAAATGAAATCTGTTCAGTGATGCTTTTGTTTATTATATGGCACTAAATCACTTGAAAAGTATTCATCTGGGTTCAATGCATGACACATAACTTCCTGTCTGCTTTGATGTTTGGGCCTAATCTACCAGAATGTTGTGTCAGTAAGTGCTAGTGAGCTTACTTTTTGAGAACATCTTTGCATTTAGGAATCTACTGTAATTTCATGATGTAATGTCATAATTGCACAGTGTTACAGTATATCTATAGTTTCAAGTTTGGGCTATAACCCCAAATGCACTATAACCTTGTTTTCCAGGAGATGACTATCTGGATGTTCTGTTGGTGACTAAGTTTGACTGTGGGCAGACAACAGGGTTGACTCTGTTTGTAGAGTAAGTTTGCACTGTTGCAAAAAGTATTGATCCACATGAGCAGAAAAAGTCAACAGCATTTGTCATAACGCATCCTGTTTTCCATCTGAACGACTTTCCAGGAATACACCTAACGGGAAGCCAACTGTGTTGGTACATGTGCTATGCATTTACTGGAAATATTTAAATGTGTTTTGCCTGAGAAACCAAATTTTCATCTTAAATTTTTGATTTATCCATTAACGTTGTTGACTCTGAACTTATTAGAAAAACATATTTTCCAAGGTTGAGGCTACTATATGTTTCACACATGTGATCTACTGATTTTATTGTACAGGAGCTAATACTTGTTGTATTTAATGTACAATAAGACCCAAAAATGGCCATACACTTTTAAAAATAAAGGTGCTTCAAAAGGTTCTTCACAGCGATGCCATAGAAGAACCATTTTTGGTTTCACAAAGAACCATTCAGTCAAAGGTTCTTTAAAGAACCATCTCTTTCTTACCTTTTTATAATCTGAAGAACCTTCTTTTGCCACAAAGAACCTCTTGTGAAACAGAAAGGTTCGTCAGATGTTAAAGGTTCTTTATGGAAACATTTAGACAAAAAGGTTCGTCTTCAGGATTACTAAGGCTATAGGCAGGTGAGTTTTATTTTTTCAGGGTTGGAGCTGAACTCAGCAGGACTGCGGCTCTCTAGGACCGAACTTGCCTACCCCTGTTCTATGGCATCATGAAGTACCTTTATTTTTAAGAGTGTATGTTTAAATATTCTTTAAAAGCAAGATAAATTGTTATCAATTTGCGAGCAGCAGTTTCACATGATTGTGTTTCTTAAATCTTCTGTTTCTCTTTAGCTTGCAATAGAGTGTCTATAAGTTCACTGTTGTCACCCTAAATGAGAGACATGCGGATAAAATACCGTCTAACTGAATTGTAGTAAATACAATTTACAGCGTGAGACAGAGACGTCTCGCTCCATGACTATGTGCTTTTTTTTTCTTTTTTTTTTACAAACAACAGGGTCTGTCTAAATCAAATAAGCAACATATTGTCTATTTGTGACCTCGCCATCAAATTGTAACCATTGTATGAATTCAGCTCTTTGTCTATGGGGTGATTTGCTGACTGCTGAAGTAAAAACCTGGCATGATCACTGCATTTGGTAAACAACATGAGACATGAATTTTAGTAAATTCATATATTTTGTTGAAGAAGACAAAAATCAGTTTTCCAGTGCGAAAGTTGCTGCCACTAAACTGGAGTGTTTTAAACGGTAGGGAGTTGCTATGCCTTTGCCAGGGTGTTTTGGTTGGTTACCGGAGAGTTTGTTCTACAGTTTTATTTTCCACCGCGCAAAATATGCTAATTTGAATGCTTAGAAAATAACAGCACACCCCTGAAGAAGCCTCATAATTTGAGGTATCTTCTATGGCTGCTGTTTTCCAAATAAACACACTTATGTAAAGCCTCAAGGCTATGGCCTTGGTTTATCATGGTCTGTAAATCCTAAAATCTGTAACTGTTTTTGCAGTTTGATGTAGATGGGTTGTCTTGTAAATAACACAAATCCTTAAGATAAGAATAAAAAGGCATACAGCAGGCATACACTAGCATTAAAAAGTTTGGGGTCGGTAAGATTTTTTAATGTTTTTAAAAAAGGAGCCTCTTCTGCTCACCAAGGCTGTATTAATTTGAATTAAAATACAGAAAAAAACTGTAATATTGTGAAAATGTATTACAATTTAAAATAGCTACTTTCAGTTTTAATATATTTTAAAATGTAATTTATGCAAAGCTGAATTGTCAGCATGATTACACCAGTCTTCAATGTCACATGATGCTTCAGAAATCATTCTAATACTGATTTGCTGTTCAAGAAACATCTCTTATTATTGTCAGTGTTGGAAAAGGTTTTTGTAGGAACTCCGTCACCTCTGAAACAAGTCCATTATTAATGGCCAGAGATAACCTCCAAGTTACCTATATGTAAGACCCATTATTGACTAAATATACTGGCATTTCACAGACTAAAATTGATTTTGCTCGCATGTTTTAAATGAAAATCTATGAAACGTTTCATACCACTTAGCAGATCAATTGAATATGGGGCTTAGATGGGTGACGAACTATTTTGACATTTTTAACAATAATAGATTGCGGTTATGTATTCATTTACATTGACTGCATTACTTTCCATCAATTTACCCTTGTATCTGGTGGTCAGAGAGTGTGATGCATGTAAACAGGAGAGCTTTTCTAGTCTTTAGTATAGTAACAGCGGTCATAGAGACTCTGGATATTTATAAGCCTGCAAAGAGTTTTAAAGACAATTCGATTTAGATCAAATGGTGATGTCTTGACCAAATTACAACAGAACACTGGGTAGAATGAGGACACTAATATCTTTAGTGATTAGTGCTTGCATGTGGACTAAGAGAAGGGATGTGTATTCAGATACAATGTATTTATACTGGCTCATATTGAATGTGACTGATGCATGATGACTGGATATTTCTGAATGTAGCTGAGTTGTTGTTTTGTTGTCATTCTTTTAAAATGAACTAAATGACAAATGGATTAAGTACAAAAAATATAAATGAAATGAAATCAATGTTATTCAACACAACACGTTCAGTATGAAATATGTGTCTTTGTGTTTGACCAAAGATATCTGATATCTAGTGCTGAGTATGTTTCTGGCCTAATGGTCTGTAAAAAACTGGCAAATAAATGTTGTGACATAATTTGTCAAACTCTGGGCCTGACTCTGCATGCCGCCTATTGTGAATGATGAAATCCCTGAACAAATGCAAGATCTGATAGTGGTGGCGTGTTACCTTACCACAGTATTCGGCTTTGTCTTTCGGTTAATCTAATGACAGTGATCTTCACCTACGTCAACCGCTTGTCTACCCACATTCAGGATTCACATGAATGGGTGTCATTTCATTCCAGTTAAAAGAATAGTTCACTCGAAAATAGTTCACATGACTCCAGTCCATCATTGAAGTGAAAAGCTGCATGTTTGTAATAAGATTTTTAGGTTTTTAGTTTCAAACTATGAATCCTCTATCCATAATATTGCATTCTCTAGTAAAAAAGATGTCTCATCCGAATCAGGAGAGAAGTATGCGTTGTAAATACAACTTAACCACTGATTTCTAGTCGTGTCTTCTTTTGGAAGGCCAAACAAAGTATTTTCGCTTTCGCAACGAAACACACAGTGTCTTCACAACGCGGCGGTGGCAGCAACAATAAAGTTACGTCTTCTTTCTTTGCGTAAACATTTGGGCGGCATTATGCAAATCTTTCCACATAGTGACGTATTGAGAATTTAGTCTTTGCAACTTTAGGGATCTTATCTATTCACGAACAGCCTGTAACACTCCAAAGAGAAAAGAAAACTTGAAATTGCATCATATGACCCCTTTAAGCACCGTTTATAAGCGAAAACAGTCCAAAGAAGTTCTTAACAAATATGCTGGTGGATTTTGATGTGAGACAATAACAGGAGACTGGAGACTTTTTCACTGGAGGAAGCAATATTATGGATTATAATATTTTGGCCAAAATTGACTTGTTTATTTCCATTTGTTTATTACAAACATGCAGCTTTTCACTTCGCAAGATGTTAATTGATGGACTGGAGTCGTGTGGATTATTGTGATGTTTTTATCAGCTATTTGGACACATCTTGGACGACCTGAGGATGAGTAGATTTTCAGCAAATTTTCATTCTTGGGTGAACTATACCTTTAATGATGCTTGATGTCATCAAGGCAAAGTAGGTCAAACAAAAGTATCTGCTTTCTAATAACCTTTATTCTAAACTTTTCTCTCTCTCTCTTTTTTTCTGCCACAGGCTGTGGGAATGAAACGAAGTATGAGATGCCCCGGAGACAATACTGACTGACAGGTTATGCTGACACACGCATACCACAGGCCCATCGCCAGAAGGCTTTCCACACTTAAACTGACAGGTCATTAAAGGTGTGTAATTTAACCAAAAAAGACTTGCAAGAAATAATGACAGTTTTCTTGAACTCTGCCATTGGTCACAAAACAGATACTCCCATCTTAAACTCGCAGTGTTGCTGTGCTGGGCTGACTGGGATGCTTAAACAAACAGAGCAATGTTTTGATAGCATGGCAATGTTTGCACTTCTCAGGAGAAAGTCTATGCTGGGACAGGAGAAAGTATTTTTTTTAAGTTAAACACTTCACCTTTAAAGGCATAGTCAACCAACAGGTGTGAATAGTCATTCACTGTCTGTTTTTTTTTTTTGTCTTGAAAGTATAGGGTTGTGGCATTAATTTGGTATGATTAATTATAAAATGTGCATGAATGCATTTTGGTTGCAAAACTGATAAAGCCACAATAATGTATTGGCATTGAAGTATATTAATTAATCTGTTTTCTCAGTGGATCAATTATTCATTAAATCTTGTAATTAATTCAACATTTTTATTGATTGACACTCCTGGGAAAAATCAAAGGGACGAAGGTAAAATAGATGAAGTTAATTATTAATATTTATCTGCAATACTGAATTTCAAGAAATAACAGGAAGAAGAAAAAATATAAATGGGAAAAAATGACCCACAAACACTGCTTTTCCTCAGACAGCAGCACAAGTCTGCATTATCATTGACAGACACAATATAATTCACAATTCATTGTTTTAACTCAGCATCTTACTTTGTATAAAATAAATAATTAACCTACTGTCAGTAAACTGTTAAAAGAAATGCAGATGAAATCTACTAATCGAGTTGTACTGTCTGCGTCATTGGTTTCTATGCTGAAAAGTATGATTAGAATGTCCAGGACAGCATGCAAAGTTTCTTTTGTGTTTAATAGGTGTGCGGTTTATCAGATAACAAAAATCTGACACACTTAGCCTGCAGTCATACTGTAGGTGTACATCACATTTTTTAAATAAAGTGATGAGCCAATTTTAGAGATGGATCTCTCCATTTTAGACTACTTTATATTTAATAATACACATTTACATGAATGATTCTGCATTATTTTAATGTTACAATTAGCCTACAAATCATTTAAGATTTACAAACCATTTTGTTTTGTTCTTTTGATTTTGATTCCAGTTGTCACCACAGAATCAAAATGTATTTAACCCATTTCTGCCTGGTTTGTTCTGGGACAGTGTTACTTGGGAGCCACCATCTGCTGTTAATTTCTAAACTGGCAAGAAACCTCAAACAGCATGTTAAACACAGTCTGTCCGGGTAGACCAGAGACTGGACCACAGACTGATACTGAGGGCCCAGACCCCACTCAGTGGGGCAGCTGTCTAGCGGTACCATCTGCTGCTGTTGAACTCTTGGCCCTCATCCTGTGGTGGTCACCAGTCTCAAAAGTTCATCAAGTATTTTTAAGTATGTTTCAGACTTAATTATGTTCATTACATTTTTAGAAACATGAGAGACTCCTTGTTTTGGGGTCACTTGCTGGGGTTAAAGACAAACCTGCAGCTGGTTATATGATTAATAATGTCACGGCAGTTCTCTAATCTCATCT
Source organism: Sinocyclocheilus anshuiensis (assembly GCF_001515605.1). Classification (NCBI taxonomy): domain Eukaryota; kingdom Metazoa; phylum Chordata; class Actinopteri; order Cypriniformes; family Cyprinidae; genus Sinocyclocheilus; species Sinocyclocheilus anshuiensis. The sequence continues at coordinate 328,597 of NW_015542330.1, read as the reverse complement.
ACCTAATGCTTTTCAGATCATTAGTTATTATACACGTAAAGAGTAATATCATTAAAATTTTAATCATATACATACAGTACCCATATTATAATCTGTAATCGTAGTGATCATAATTATCAGTAATCAAACAGTAATCATATTATATCTGCCTACCTGTCTGTCTATCTATCTATCTACACTGTAAAATGTAAATAAAACAGATTATTGTGGTATGTTTTACTAGAAAATACTATTTCAGTATTTCTACTTGGAAATGTAATGTTTAATTCAATGTTACTTGCCATTTCTTTGTAATTATTTGTTAAATTTACTAGCAGTTTCTGAGTGAAAATTGATTCAAAGCGAATTCTACACCATGTTTTTACTGTCTGTCTGTCTGTCTATCTATCTATCTATAATCTATCTATCTATCTATCGGTTTGTTTGTTTACACTGTCAAAAGTGTGGACACGCAAGTTAATTTACCTCATTTATTTCCTTCTCCTATTCTCAAACTTCTCATTTGGCACTGTTTTAAAAGACGTTTTATGTAGATAAACGTCTGTTCAAGACGTACTATATGAGATTTTTGTTAGCGACAGACAGTTAAGGTAACTTCACTCACCTTTCCTCTCAGAAACGAAGCACCACACCGCGCTTATCAGCATCAAAAGTGTGGACACGCAAGTTAATTTACCTCATTTATTTCCTTCTCCTATTCTCAAACTTCTCATTTGGCACTGTTTTAAAAGACGTTTTATGTAGATAAACGTCTGTTCAAGACGTACTATATGAGATTTTTGTTAGTGACAGACAGTTAAGGTAACTTCACTCACCTTTCCTCTCAGAAACGGAGCACCACACCGCGCTTATCAGCACAAGACAGGCGATTCCCAATTCACGGAACAGAATTAGCTTCGTAAACTTCATGTTCAACAGTGGACTCATTTTAAAGCATTATTTTTGGTCAGATATTCCCGCAAATGAACGATATGTAGCTCGTAATTTAAATAGTTTTCCAGAGGCAGGTCCCGTTCAGCTCATGCAACGCGTCTGGTCTGCTTCTCCGTACAGCTTTGACGCGACGCAACTGAATCACAACGCTCCCATATATGTGTGTGTGTGTGTGTGTGTGTGTGTGTGTGTGTGTTAGAAGGCACTTACTGCTTGTGTAATTTCTGTCACCTGACACTAAATGCACCTTGCTGATCAAAAGATAGGAAGAGGTTTTGTAGGTTTTTCCTTTTTGCAAAATGAAAATTTGTTTTGGAAAATACACAAAACATTTTTATTGTCAGTTTTTATACTTTTTAATATGCAAATTAAACGTTATTTTTATTCAATATGCGCAAATCTGCATGTTATTACATGGACTCATCCAATCCAAACTCATCCAATGCAGTTTTTGCGACTTTTCATTGTCGGAGTTTGTTTGTTTATATAATGTAATTAAATCACTTCGTGCATGTGAATATAAAATACATAAATTTCCCTCAAAACATTTTACAACCCCCATCAAATGTATTTTTTAAGAAGCAAAAGTATTACGTTATGCATGTCTCTTTGTAAGAAACTCTGCTATTCTATTTGAACTTGGCCGAGGTCAGTCAAGTCAAGTCAAGTCACCTTTATTTATATAGCGCTTTTAACAATACAGATTGTGTCAAAGCAACTAAACAGCATTAATTAGGAAAATAGTGTGTCAATAATGCAAAATGACAATAGTAAACACAAATTTTTCAGTTAAAGACAGTTCATCATTGAATTCAGTGATGTCAACATCCAGCTCAGTTTAAATAGTATCTTTGCAATTAAGTCAACGGTATCGCTGGAAATGAAGTGTCCCCAACTAAGCAAGCCAGAGGCGACAGCGGCAAGGAACCAAAACTCCATCGGTGACAGAATGGAGAAAAAACCTTGGGAGAAACCAGGCTCAGTCGGGGGGCCAGTTCTCCTCTGACCAGACGAACCAGCAGTACGGAAAAATCAATTTAAGACGTAATAAAACAGACGATGAACACTATTAGCAGCCATTATTATATGATGCAATCAAACTTATAGCAAAATGTGGTAGTTCTGTATGTTGTTTCAGGGTTGGCATCATCTGAGGTCCTCTGAGGGGTTGGCATCATCTCTTCTCAGGTGTTCTGGATCCAGACTGAAGCTTGTGTAAAAAAAACAGAGAAACAAATCAGTTTCATCAAGGTCAAATCAAGGTCAGTGTTTATGTATATGATGCAATCAAACTTATAGCAAAATGTGGTAGTTCTGTATGTTGTTTCAGGGTTGGCATCATCTGAGGTCCTCTGAGGGGTTGGCATCATCTCTTCTCAGGTGTTCTGGATCCAGACTGAAGCTTGTGTAAATCCTAGTTACCACAGGATGTCAATCCCGTGGCAAAAAAACAGAGAAACAAATCAGTTTCATCAAGGTCACATCAAGGTCAGTGTTTATGCTGTGTGCTTTTTTGATTTAGGTGAATTATTGCATAATTTATTCCTATAATTAATGAAATAATAATGAAATGATCCTTCAAACAGGCTCATGTTCATCTTCTATTGTTGTTTCTTTTTGCGCGTCTCCTGCTCAGGCAACGGCTCGCGAGTCAGTTACCATAGTAACAACAATAAACTTTGCCTCAGGCTTTCAGTTTGTTCTCACAGATTTGCCGAGCCTCGGTCAAGGTGAGTGCTCTAAATTAGCAGCAAAGGGAAAATAATATGATTATTTACTCTAAATATGTGTTTTCGACAGCTTTGAAGTTAATTTGAGGTAATTTATTCAACTAATGTTACAAACTTTAACTTTTAAAAGTTTTTATACCTTCGCTAGTTTAATTGTTTGACGCAGTCTAACGTTAACCGTTTTAGCTCTTAAGGAGATATTTTGCAGCAAGGAAGTAACGTTACTATATATATTTTTATAGTGAAGACTTTATTGATAAAATATGTCCTTTTACTATTAGTTTGTTGGCCTGTCAAAGTTGATAGGCTTTACTTGCGATCAAAAATCCCCAAAAGTCCCATAGACATGCATTTGCATTTTTCTGACTGACCAAGACCTTTCAAACCACCAAGATTGGCACAGACCTTCAGCTTGACCTGACTAAGTATCCTATAATATTCTTTATTAATTTAATGAAAGTACATTTTTCGTATGGCATGATTGCCAAAAAGTCCCATTGATTTACACTGGATGTTCGTTATGTCGGTTAAGCTAAACTCCTGCTGGCAAACGGTTCAAGTTTAAACACATGTAACTGTTAATCTTCCTAAAAAGTCACGCGCAGGTGCAATCTCCCGTTTAAAAAAGTGTTGCTGCTTAACCCCTTCAGACCTGGCGTCCATTGGAATGGACATTACATATTTCTGGGTCTAAACCAATAAAAAATCTCTGATTTCATTGTTTGAATAATGCTTCAATTATTGAATATAATAATGCTTCAATTACTAATTACTGATTGGTTCCTGATTATCCAATCACAATGGAGAAATTACTTTTATCTTGATCTGAGAGAGCTTCAGACATCAGACAAGACAACTTTGCTTTGTGCCACACAGAAACTGCTTCAAGGCTGCTCATCGCAAATGAGAGAATATATGGGAATATCCAGCAGATGTATTTTTGTTATTTTCCATTTGTTAGTAATTGTGTGATCTCTTATTAGCTTACAATGTTAAAAGTTAGCAATGCGTTTGGAAGTTCCATGATAACTGAATGCAAAACTGATTTCTTGGGGTTACATTGCCCACAATCATCCAACCCATTCAATCCGCCAACCTCCTATGTTAAAAACATGGCCTTTTTTAATCTAAGATTTCGTGGCATTTTACGTGGCGTCCATTGTAATGGACATGAAAAAATACCAATAAAAACATGAGTTATCAAAAATGTTTTTTTTTCCCCTTTATTTCTATGCTGGAAGGGAGTAAAAATCAACTGGGAAATTTTTTTTTTGCTCAGCAGAAAAAAATCAGGTCTGAAGTGGTTAAGAAAGGAACACTAACCTGTAAATATGTTGCCAATTAATATGACATTAAATGATGTTCATATACTGTACCTGCAGTGTAAAACCAGGTTGTCTTTGAATGATGAAAAATGCCTCATTTAAATTAACTGACTCTCAGGAAGATATTTCACAAAAAAATGTCAGAAAATGAAGACTCTCCTACGGATGCCAATGGCACAGAAAAAGAGACAGCCGATCGTGGGTCAGAAGTACCTGGCATGCCCCTGGAAAATAAGCAAGGATTTGGGGAGGAAAGCACTATGTCATCTCATGAAAAAGAAAATGATGATATAGCAAAACTCCCATCCTCACATCAGGATCTAGAAGTGAAACCACCTCTAACCACCATAAAAACGGGTATGATTCGTTTTTGTGTGTGACATTTTACAATGACCTGTCTTTATATGTATTGATGAGCAGGATTCTTTGTATTGTTCATCTTATTAAATATAGGTGCGGGTAGACACAGAAGAATTGGAGCGCAAACGGAAAAAAACATCAATCAGACAACACCAGCTGCTGCATCCCAGACAGTCACCACTGCTGTCAGTAATTATTATTATTTATTTTATTTTCTATGGTATTTTATTATTTTAATTTATATTTATTTTATGAAATAATATATTATTTTGTTTGTGGATTATATATAGTCTGGCATTCCACATTTTTGCCCATCAACAAAACTATGTTCAATAATTATTTTATTTATTCAATTAACTTTTTTATTGAACATACTATGTGCATATCAATTGATGATGCAAATGTCTGTAGGTTGCTTGTGTGCTCCTCATTTGGGAGTCACACTCATGGTCTTCGCAGTCAAAAGTGACCTGAAATGTAACGTTTCTTTTGTATTTTGAGAGAATTTTATGGTACTAATTAATATTTATGCAATAATTATGATAACTTTTTCCCACTTAAAATTTTGGGGGGGTGGAATTCTAATTTTTTTAAATTATTTTTCAATTAATGCAGTATTTCAGGTTAAAATAGAAACTAGGCCTTTAAAATCCAATTTTTGAAAGCAGAATAGCACCTCCTGGTGAGAGCAAAAAAACCCCTGTAATTTCATGGTGTAACCAATAGATTCCTGTATAGGACTCTGTAGAGAGGCTTGTGAATTCTAGTTGTTTTTATACATAATTGTTTACTTTTATTAGGGTAAGCATTTTGTTACACAAAACTTTACACAAAATTTTATTAAAAATTTAACAAAAATTAACAGGAATGCTTTATCAGAGCTTAATCCTTCTGGGTCTGATCTGATTTTAACCTCTTATTTCAGTCTTCTGACTCATTTTAGCTATATGGTTATAGCCATACCAATTCATTTGAGTATGTATAATTCTGTATGTGTGTGTCTGTGAGTGTGTGTAAGTAAGTGTGTGTGAGTGGATGTATCTGTTTTACACTCTTGATGTTTTAGAGTGTAACCCCTTCCTTGCTGTCCACTTTTTTACTGCATTGTTGTAATTGAATTATTGATTTTATTTTACTTAGTTGCAGTGTTACAGTCACACCAGTTCATAGATGTGTGTGTGTGTACAAGTGTGTGTCCGCGCGTGTGTTAGTTGGTGTGTTGATTTTGCACTCTAGATGGTTTAGAGTTTTACCCCTTTATTTTTTTTCTGCATTGTGGGGGATTTGTAGATTGTACACAAAAATCTTCTGTATTTTCGATATTTTTTTTCCCCATTTCCCATTCATTTTCTATGGTTTGTCATTTTTGACCGAAGACCATGAGTGTGACTATTTTTTTTACGACCACTTAGCCTTTTCGAATCATGCCCTCAATTTTTTTTGTGTTCACATACCAAGTGCCATAAAATTCACAAAGTTTCGTACCATTCTGGTGAAGCTACGATTTTTAAAAATTCAACATGTAAAATTCTCCGGTCAGAAGTGACCGAAGACCACACAATTAAGCTGACTTGACTTGTCCTTCTCTCTCAGGTGTCAGGGAAGCGCTCTGTGATACTGTCTAATGAAGCCCGAAAGGAGAAAATAAAACAGGTCAAAGCTCTCAAAGATGAGCGTAGAGCAGCTCTTGATGGCCGACACAAGTACCTCATCTCAATCATTGCAGAAATGATGAGCCTGGGAGACACGGAAGTTGAGGAGGCTATCATCTCAGATGATAAGGTGTGTAAAATATGACACTACTAATGTCCTCAAAATCACAAACATGTGGTTGCCATGTATAAATGTGTGTATGTGTGTTCTGCAGTTCTACATGATTGAAGAATTCTTCTCAGCAAATGGTTCAAAGAGTCTTACGTTCTTCTACCAAGTCACAGAAACGGTAAAACACACGACTTGATGGTGACTGCAAAACATCCTAAAAGCATGATATTAACAAGACATACCTGCCTATATTTCTCTACAGTCCCATTCTTGGATAGATACCACAAATTTAGCCACTGGACAGAAGAAGCTGTTTATCACAACAGGCACTAATGAGGTACAAAACACCATTACTGTTACACTTTTAACAAAGCCCTACAACTATTTTCAACAGATATAATAAGTAATAATATGAGTAATAATAAGAAATGTTTTCCGAGCACCAAATTAGTATATTAGAATTATTTCTGAAGGATCATGTGACATTTTAAAGTATATTAAAACAGAAATCTAGAAACTAGATGTGTAAAAACTAATAGACTAATTAGTAGTAGTCACAACGAGACAAGCCAGCAAGACATGTTGTTCTGGAGGGACTGTCCCTGCAATCAATGCAATTTAAGTAGCTTTGGATGGACAGCATGTCCTAAATGGCGAGTGACTAAGTAACTATATATGCATGTTGCTAAGGAGAAAAACAATGAACTGGGTTGCTCTTCATTCACTGATTGCAGGGTCTTACCGGGCAGTGTTTGTTTTTCACAAGAATCACGGACAAGGCCATAACAACCACAAACATATCCCAGGTCAGTGTGGGTTGAGGTGGGCAGGTTTATTTTTCGAGTGTAACTGATACTGTTTAGTATCGTCTATAGGTCATTGGATACTCTTATGTCATTCTCTGTAGGAGGTGAATTTTGGAATGCTTGACGGCTCAGAGACAAGTGTCCTCCACAGTTTGGAGTTTCTTTTTACTCAGGTCATGAACCAAGCCCTCAAATCACAAGAGGTATGATATATGATTCCATGAATTTTATAAATGATGAATGGAATAGGCCTGTATAGGACAGGATATATAAAGCATTGCTTTCTGTCTTGGACCATTTGTTAATATAAAAAAGTCATCTTTTGAATAGACTGTTTTATTTTTACATTTTTGCTCCAGTAAATTAGCAAAATGATTTATTAAAAGAATTGAACACTTTCTAACAGTTCACTCACCCTCAAGCCATCCAAGATCAGGGCTCAATGCTAAGGATTTTTTCTACTGGCCCGGACGGGGCAAATTATTATTCAAATTATTACTTTCCCTGCCAACATTTTCACTGGCTCTGCCAGAAGAATAAATAAATAAAAATAATAATAAATAAATAAAATAGTTGCCTTTATCATTGTTTTTGATCTATGTTATCTTGTATTCTAATAAATAAGCTTATATGACACCAATATTTTAGATACTAATTAAATTTTACAATTCTCGATTTCAATTTCAGCCAAAACTACTATCCTGACAAATATAAAGTTCAATCATTATTAAAGACAAGTAAACAGTCAGTAAATAAGAACAACTGAACAAATTACAAGCAATAACACCACTGAATACAGAACAAAGATACAAATGAAATGATTTAGGATTTTATGTTTGTAGGTGTTCAGGTACTCTACAGAAATTGAATAATCACATGTAAAATAACATTGCATATTCTTCACTGTGTTGCACCTTGATTTTTCATAGCCATTTAAAATGAGTGGTAACCACTGCATTTTAATAATGAATCGATCAAAAAATATATATATACACACTTGTAGCATGTGCAATGTTTGATTTAAATTAGACCGTATAATTTCAAATTTTGAAGCAAAAACAGAATGGTCTGACTTTAGCTTTGTGAAATTATGCTACATGAAACACCTGCATGAAACCGAAACAGCAGACGTGCTGAATGAGCACAATCACTTTCTGACAGCAGGTGGCGCTCATGGAACAGCAGCGTTTACTTGGTTACTGCTGTACAAAGAAGCAGAGCTGTGCATATTAGCACTACTTTAAATGCATTATACCGAGCCAAGATGAAAAGAAAACGCAATGTAAACTTTTAAATAACAAGTTAAAATAAAACATTTAAAAAAATAATACATTATTTTTAAAATTGTATCTGGGTGTAAACTACATTTTTACCTCAGACCTCGCATGAGTTGTGGCGAGCTCAAAAGTGACCACGCGAAAGACGAGTAAGGTGTGTGATTATTTTAAATTAGAAGGAAACGGAAAAGTTTTGTGTAAACTGTGTAATGTCAAATTGGCTTACAATAACTCTACTGGAGCGATGCGTAATCATATTCAATACAGGCACGTAGGCGTTAGCTTAGAGACTAGCCAAAGCCAGCTATTGTCAATCACGTCATTCACTACAGCTCGCCACAGCTGCGATGCCGTCCGTGCCATCTATTCCTCTAACGAAGACCCACTACGGTGGTGGTGCGGGATGTCCAGGCGCTTTCCGAAATTCTGTTGTCTTGCTTTTCGTTATCTCTGCGTGCCTGCGACTTCAGTTCCTGCAGAGCGCGTTTTTTCAAGTGCAGGAATTGTTAACCGCCTCAGGTCCTGTTTTTCTTTTTGTTCGTTTTGTTTTTAGATGATATAGCCTACATGATGAAGTATGTTTTTAAAAGCCAATTTAGTGCTATTCCTTGATAAAATTTCCTATAGTTTTTGACTTGTGTTTTAATATGTTGGCTAACGTTATATGAAGATGAAGAATTCTGTCAGGCTATTGATTGATTTTCCATTGTTCTGCATTTCCCCAGCTGATTTTAATAAATAAGCATTGGCTGACGTTGAGCGTGTGCTCTTCTTTTTTTTTTTCTTTTTAACGGCCGCCTAAAATTAAATGATGATAATGCGAGGCAAGTGTACGGCATAATTGTGACCTATTTTTAGCGGAATTCATTGAGGGATTTGACAGTGTGATTCATAGATTAAGTATTTCAAATGTAGGCTATTATATACATGCACGCACGAAGTTTTTTTTTCTTAATATCTTTTGGGGGTTTCTTGCTTTTAGACTAGTCGACTAGTCGGATACAAAACTTCTGTTTAAACGACAGTCAAATTAATCGCTGCGCACATCCCTACTTAAAAACAGATGCAAATGATAAGCTTTTTTTGAAGATGCGGTAGTGGCCTAATCGGGCAAGTGACAAATCCCTCAACTGTCCCGAGCATCTTTCACGCTGGCCCCGGGCCATCGGGCAGTCCTTATTGTCGAGCCCTGAAGATGTAGATGAGTTTGTTTCCTCTTCAGAATAGATTTGGAGAAATTAAGCATTAATTTCATTAATGTACATTAATTAAGTCACAAATCCATCATTAAGATGCTTCTAACAGTAACAGCTTCAAAACAGTTGCTTCTAGCTAAAATACAAGTCCTCTATTCATAATATTGCCTTCTCCAATGAAAAAGTCGTCTCATCTTAATCAGAAGAGAAATATGCACAGATAAAGCAACTATACATGCAGAATAGTCCAAAGCAGTTTTAATTTAATTTAATTCAAATCGTTTTACAGAAAATGTAATTATCTAAATTATATTTAGTAGTAGCTCATCAGTGGTGGTGACTATGTCAAGTTGATGTCCATATGGCAGAAATGTACAGTAAAAATCTTGCAGTTAGTTAATGACACCCATGCACTGCGGAAGGGCCATCGGTGAGCAAGTGATTAAATGCCAAATAAAACAAACTCATCTACATCTTGGATGGCCTGATGGGTGAGTACATTTTCAGAAATTTTTCATGTTATTATTAAATTATTATATATTTATGAACATAAGTTATTATTATCATTAGAATACTGAAAAATAGAAAATATGGAAATCTGGAACTTTCTGGTCCCAAAATACACATGGCATATACAAAATGACATTTTAATCAAACCTTTCCTTCAGGATTGGGGAGCTATAAAAGGTGGTCAAATGAGTCCAGATGTGCAAGACTTTCTAAGGTCAGTGGATAAGTTCAACTTTACCCTATCTTCAGTGATGAGGAGCATGGATGAAAAGTTTAAGCTTCATAACATCCCATCAGCCCCTGACCTGAGTCATATACAGAAAGCTGAAGACTACAGTAATGCAGGTAAAATGTTGAATATGGGGGAAAGAGAAATAAATCATAAATCCACTCTATTTGATGTCAAAGTAATAATATTTGGGTGAGGCAGAGGGCTTAACACGTTTTCCAATTGTATATAAAATGTACATACTATTTATAGGAATTATCCAAGGTCACATTTTATTTGGTGCACAGAAATAACATATTTCACTTTTAATAATCATAAAAATACATAACACACATAAAAATTACAAGCCAGTCCTAAACTTTAGTTGCTATTATTCTCTTTTTTGGCTTTGGCATTAAGCTAATAACTCAGAGCTGGTAGAAAGTCTGGAAACAGTGCTGTTACACTGGGCCAAGCAGATAGAGCAAGTGCTGACAGAGAGTGAGCGCATTAGGAAAGAATCAGATGATATTGGACCTTCAGCAGAGCTGGCACACTGGAAGCGCAGAATGATCACCTTCAGCAGGTACCATGCCATCCAGCAGTGTTTTTTCTTCAGTAATAACATACACAATTGGTATTTAATTTAGTGTTTATACATATAAATATTCAATTCACTGTGTATTCATGTTTTTTCAGCCTCTTGGATGAAATCAAGGACCCCTATGTGAAGATGATCATTGGTATATTGAATGCGGCCAAGTCGAAGACACTGAGTAAATGGAGAGAACTGGTCAGTTAAGTAGATGTTTTGTTGTGCTTTGCATTTTCATACTTTTTAATGCATATTACATGAAGAAATGCCACATTTTAAAATCAAAAAGAAAAAATTAAGTATGTTTCGCATTTAGACAATATTTTAAGGCCATCAACATTCGTTGTATTAGACATTATTTTAAGATTTACCTCCAAAGTTTGCTTAATAAATCTCACTCATTAATGTGATCCTGTCAGGTCACAATGATTTTTGTTTTTAAATTAATATAATAAATTCAGTACAGTGAATATGCAGGATTAATAAATAATGTCAATTTTTATAACAATAAAAAACAATGAGTTTTTTGTGTTACTGGATAAGAATTTTAAATTGTTAAATTAAATTGTTAAAGGAGACATATTATGCCCCTTTTTACAATATGTAATATAAATCTCTGGTGTCCCCAGAATGTGTCTGTGAAGTTTCAGCTCAAAATAGCCCACAGATCATTTATTATATCATTTTGAAAATGCCCATTTTGAGTGGAAGCAGAAACATGCTGTTTTTCGTGCCTGTCTCTTTAAATGCAAATGAGCTGCTGCTCCCTGCCCCCTTTCCCAGCTTTTCCAGCTTTTGAGCTGCGCCATTACAGCTCATACCTGCTAAAAACATCTGCTTTGGTTCTGATTAGGGATGTGCGCGACGACTAATTTGACTGTCGTTTAAACTAAAGTTTTGTATCCGACTAGTCGACTAGTCTAAAAGCAAGAAAAAAAAACTCTGTGCGTGCGAGTAGCATATATAATAGCCTATATTTGAAATACTTAATCTATGAATCACACTGTCAAATCCCTCAATGAATTCCGCTTGCCGCACACTTGCCTCGTGTTATCATTTCATTTTAGGCGGTCGTTAAAAAGAAAAAAGAAAAAAAAAAGAGTATACACTCACCGTCGGCCAAAGCATAGCTTATTTATTCAAATCAGCTGGGGAAATGCAGAACAATGGAAAATCAATCAATAGCCTGACAGAATTCTTAATCTTCATATAACG